>NC_057812.1:124119060-124225870 GCF_018294505.1 Triticum aestivum
ATAATCTTGCATGGTCATCTTATTTTTCTTCCCACCATCAGGAGACTGATCAATTGGGACATCAGTAGACACCGTATCAGATGCATAAGGCTGATTACCCGGGACACCAGAAGCAGACCCTACATCTGAGGGAGGAGGATGTCCATGCGGGACACCAGGAATAGACCCTATATCTGAGGGAGGAGGACAACCACGTGGGATACCAGAAGTAGACCCTATATCCACAGAAGTATACCCTATATCCACCACGGGAGTCCGAGCAATCAGGACACCAGAGGTAGTCCCCGTTTCTACCGCACTCTCATGGACAGGATCAACCGGGACATCATGATCGCCATCATCATCCGCAAGGACAATCAAATGAGGAACATCTATCTGGAACCCCCTCTCTCCATAAGGAAAAAGCAATGGGTATTGCAAAGGCATAAAAGCAGTGTTCAAAGAAGAGATCTGCTTAAGACCTTCAGAACGGCTAGAAATTACTATGTCCCGGGAAGACCTCTCTCCAGTAAAATCGCCAACAATCAAAGCAGCAAGCCCAGCAGTAGTAGGCAGGCTATACTGTGGACCATCACCGTCCAAAGGACCAATTATACGAATCGAAATTTCCTCAATAGGCCCATCACCAGGATTCTCTATAATACTGCTCGCCTCTCTAAAGGTATGCACTAACGGATTGAAGTCATTAAGCATGTCCCTTAGACCAACAACTATATCCCTATCGATATTTCCATCGAGCTTATCGTCTGGATTTAAAGCACGCATTCTATGCTCGATCTCGTTAGATGGATCATGTATATACATCTCAGCAAATTTAGGGTCATCATCGCCTTTCGGCAAGAGCGACCCTATATGATGGGATACCTGTCCACTTATTTGGAAAATCTTAGGCCCACGAGTACCATCTAATGAATGATCAATAGTAGCACCCATCGAAGTGAAAGTGAACATACAATTGTACTGACGTATGTTTCGGAGGAATTTTCTTGCACGAGCAGTTCCATCAAAATGAAGCAGCTCCCGGAGATAAGCCGGGGGGTCTTTAAAAGGAGGAATGTAAACCTTAGCGCCTTTACAGCAGAGATAGTAAACCATCTTGCACTTCATCCAAGAAGACTTCGATTTCACCCGCTCGTTGTACCAGAAAGAGGCACCACAATACCGACACAAGAAATCTGGAGGGCCGTAATACGACTTATCTGCATAGGAAGCTAACAGCCCCAAAGAGGCATGGAAGAAAGGAAAATCCATAAACCACACGACAACAAACACACATATACGAACATGCTAATCAGTAACCGATGACTAATACCTTTAAGGGACTCAGCAAACGCAACCGAGTAACCTCGCCAATCCTCTGGCATGGGACCATAAACAGTATGCTCTATAATGAAAAAAACCGAACTAACATAAGACAACGCACAGAACAAATAAACAACCAACAATGGAACTACAACACCACAAGCACCTGCGTATCCAGAACGAAGCAAATCAAGGCTCACCCTACGCTTTCTGCGGTTCAAGGTCATCTCAGATGAACTTAAATAGGGAAACCAACTATCACCCAAGACGGGGCAAGAAACACGGGAAACATGAAAGGATTAGCACCCGCAAACAACAGCCCAGTAAATAACCAAATTCAGCAGGAAGGAGACAGGACATACGTTTACGCTTCCGGGGAGGAAATCCAGGAGGCACGCGCGGCACGTACAATTTCGCAACAGCAGCACGGGCTCGCATGGGAGCAGCAGCAGGCACACGAGCAGAGCCACGTCCACGTGCCACCGTAGCGGGAGCACCACGACCAGAGCCATGACCACGCCCTGAAGGAGCACGAGTCGCACGACCAGAGCCGCGTCCCCGCGACGTAGCAGCGGGAGCAGCACGACCAGAGCCACGGCCTCGGGTCGCAGTAGTAGGCGCACCCCTACCAACCCATGGCCCCGCGCAGAAGCAGCAACACCCCGTCCAACCCCTTGTGGACGGGCAACATCGCCTTGCCCAGTAACGACACAACCTCGTCCGCCAACAAAGTCCCCAACCAAAATCACATGACCTGTGTCAGGTATACGTCTTTGGGCACCACCCCGCTTAGCCACAGGTCTGCGTGCAGAGGACCCCTCCTGGCCAGAGGCACCTCCCCTTCCCGAGCCATTGCCACATCCAACGGGGGCATCATCGCCTAGGCCAGCACCAGCACGCCCACGGATAGCCCATCTCTCACACCCCTTGCCTCGTCCACGACCATCGCCCCTTTGACCCGCCATACAAACACCGCCCTAGACAACAACACACCCACAGACAAGCACCCCACCATACGGTACCATGGAAATCCAAGACTGAACAATACAAAACAACAGACACAAACATAAAATTCCAGATAGGGCAAATAATAAAGCATTATTAGTGGGCAGTAAGACTAACATGTATGCCAAGACAGAGTATAATGATATGAAAGGTTGAACCAGAACCACAAAAGATAAAAGAGCAGGAGCTATTAACGATTTATTGAATGTCAATTAGTACAGATGAACATAATAGTTAAATAGTACAACATACCAGCCGCACATAGCAGCATATACATAATGATTCGAACACACAACACCTAGAGTAAGTGAAAAAACAAACCATCGAAAAGAAAAGGGAAACCAAAGAAACCCTACACTGGTGCTATAAAGCACATGCCACCGTAACTAAGGCAGCATGGAGCATCTGTCGCTGCGAAACAACATCAATGTCATCCACAACGATGGACCCATCGGCACGTGCAACAGGCGGCGTGGCCCTGACCAGCGACACAGCCAGAACCACCACAGAGCGAGCAAGCTCTCGATAAGTAGACATACTCCTATAATTGTAATCCAACACAACAAACCCATACACCCCTTGCAGAAAAGAAATTGCCTGGAAAGCAGCGCTTTCATAAATGGACAAGCCCACACTGGCCTGGGACCAGAAGAACCTCCTGACTGTCAATGCATCTCTCCCAGGAACATCAACCTCAATCTCGACTCCACCGAGCAAATCACCATCTTCCATAACCTCTCGCAGGTATGAGTGGAATGGCAAACGGCATCGAGAGGCGACGGCATCCAACAGATGCACATACGAACAACTCACAACAAACATCCTGCCATAGATAGTACCCATCAAAAAGTAAACCCACTCCACATAAGAAAGAGAAAGAAAAAACCAGGAACAAACGTTAGATCACTCAGTTCAGAAGATCAACACAAAGCACCCAGACAGGGAAAAAAAGCATACAAAAGAAGCAGATCACCCAAAATAAAAGCCCTAGGACCATAGATCAGCACACCAGGAAACAGAACACATAATTCACCTTTTAATACTTGACAATTGTTCATCCTACCTAGCCTGTAAATATACATGAATTCAAATATCAACCGACGTACTCACTACACCCCGGAACATGACACATAAGCTAGAATACCAGCCAGGCTGCTCAGGCATATATCCAGGACAAACCTCAAGAAGCAGACCCTATAAACTAAAAATAGCCTCCAGTCAAAACAAACCCCTACACTTAAGCACGAAGCACTTTATCTAAAGACACGACAAGCTCATACCCATAACCAAAAGTAACCTGAACCACGTATATACGGATCCTCCTGACCCAAGGCTTTAACAAAGACCCACAACCTATGTCAACGATGCACGGCATCAAAACCATCAAAAAACAGGACTGCCATAATAAAAATGCTCCTATGCAACAACCAAATCGACCATTACAACCAAGACGAGCATAGAGGCAGACAGACGGCACAAAAAATGAATCTAGGAAAGTACCTGCCCAAGGACCGTCAACAGAGACCCCAGCAAGAAATACCCACACCAGATCCAATCCCTTGGAAGCCCAAGACCAGGACGACGCGACGACGACCGAGGGCCAAATCTCAGCAAACCCTAACCCCAATCCTGCGCAACAGACGGGAACAAATCAAAGCAATCAAAAGGAGATCAAAAAATCGAGAGTAGATCAGAGCCAAGCATGAGAAATCACCTCATCCATCGCAATCAACCGGGCAAAGAACAGAGAGGCATCATCCACAGCACAAATCCAGCCCTAGCCGTCGGTCGAAGCTACAAACAACACCCCCGCATCAGAGGACGGGCACACATGTATCAACCAAGAGACGACAAGTGGAGACACAGACCAGACCTGAGGATCGACGACGGGAGAAGCAGCGAGACGACGGCGCCCGGATGCAAGAGAGGAAGAGGAGAACGGCGAAACAGGGAGAGAGTGCTAGGGTTCTAGCCCAACCAACCAGCTCCTCACCTTTACCCCAAGAGACAGCCAGACACGAAGCGCCACGCAAGGGCGAACACGTGAAATACCAATAATGCCCTCTGCGGGCACCGAAAATTGCAGGCGGTGGCACGCCATCTCGCACGCAAGGAGCAGCGACGGGCGCAGCTCACCCACTCGGTCACTGACTGTCGTGGCCTACAGTGCCCGGACCCCACCTGGCATAGTGCACGAGGGTAGTTGAACACGGGAGAAGCGGCAACTACTATTCATTGATTGTCACATCAGTGAAGATCCAATGGCCAGATCCTTTACATCAGTGAAGATCCAACGGACAGATCCTTTCACCTGAAGATCGAACGGCTGGGTTACTTTTGGACACTTAATCCGACGGTCCACAATGCAACGCCCTGAGAAGGCTCCATACAAGACTCCAATTTAACAATGGGATGCTCATGTGATGGTGGCTAGTCACTGAACCTCCAAAGACGGTGAGTGAAGATTTGATCATAATAAAAAGACAGGAAAACAAGCAGTACTCGCAAGCAGGACAAGA
Source organism: Triticum aestivum (assembly GCF_018294505.1). Classification (NCBI taxonomy): domain Eukaryota; kingdom Viridiplantae; phylum Streptophyta; class Magnoliopsida; order Poales; family Poaceae; genus Triticum; species Triticum aestivum. The sequence goes on from NC_057812.1 coordinate 124,123,887, forward strand.
AGATATGATATGCAGACTAATCACATGCCACACCCTATATATTCTAGACTTTTCTATTTAGTTATACCTAAATTACTTGTAAAATAATAGTTACACCTAAGCTACCTGTCAAAAATATTTACAATTGTTAGGATATTTTAAAAGTTGTACGCTAAAATGTTGTATAAAGGTTTCACAGACATTACAACAAACGCAAACATACTCTGTAGAGTAATATGTAATACGTAAACGGTGCCCATTGGCAATAGATAGCTTCTTTGAAAAAACGCAATAGACAAAAATAATCTAACTCGAACTTCTAACATTTCGAAAATGCATTATGTTTGGCATGGTGAAAATAGTATAATTGGATAATTATTTTCACATGTAGTCATAACATAAGTTTTGGTAATTTTCTACTGGCATATACATACAAAACATAATGATCAAAGATGCATATAGAGATCATATAAATATATAAAACACCATCTATTTATGATTGGGAAAGTAAATGTTGAGATTTATATTAAATGCAATATAAATCTTGTTAGCTACAAGTAATAAAGTTTAATATAAATATATAAGCATCATATATTCTAAATAACCCCCAACCCATCTCGAACACGCGTCTCTTAGCATAAACGATTTATAACTTTCATTGGTTCAAAAAGCCGTTGGTTAAAGCTAAAGGAGTCTTCCAATTTTAGGTTGTCTTGCTGAAATCTACGTGCTGGCACTCAATCAAGTAGTAGCGCTGACACGTTCCAATTTTTCCTATTCGTTGCGACTCAAATGAGATTTATGTTCTTCCATCAAGAAGAGATAGTTATCGACCTGTGGTTTTTGCCTGAGTTAAAAGACAAGCAAGTCCTTTGAGTACAGAGTGAACGAAGTGACAGAATGTGAGCCTAGGGTGAACAATACTTTGTTGAAGGTAGTCATATTAGGAGAGAGTCTCAAGTTTGGTTCCATCGAAAAGGGTGTTATATGTGGCGAAACAGACATCTAATTGTGCACCTAGTAGATCTTTCCATTTTCGAGAATCCCGCAATCAATTATTTGAGGTAGGTGATGCAGCAGACATCCTGTTGTGACTCATAGTCAATTAATCATATTTAGGATATATATATATAGAAATAAACATAGCAATGAGTAATGAAAAATCAAAGTATCATATTGAAATTCTAGCTGCTCACTCAGCACTTCGCACACTTAGAGCATTTACAGTCCGACTTGTCAAATCCGCCCCCTATATGCCCGGGCGGTGGACAGCCGCTCATTTGGCCTGCCGGAAAGCCACAGATCTCAAATGCGGATACTCAATTCCTACACATGTATCATATTCGACCGATCAACAATGCAAAATAAATCATAGTTTAACAATCCATAATTGCCAAAATGAAATTAAAGTCCAAGCATGACAAATCACTCGCTGGCTAGATCACTCGCCGGAGGTCATCCATGTCGCCTGCTCTGTGTCCATCCTTGCGTCCTACTCTGCCTACACCTTGCCGCCTCCTCTGTCGTATCCTTGCCTCCGCTTACGCCGCTTCCATCGCTGCTCTCGCCACCTGGTACCCCCTATGTTCATTGATCTCGTTTTTTATCCCCACAAGACACTTCTTTGCATGTTCATCCGAGAGGTTTTCATCCGTCAACATGATCTTCGCATCCTCCAGTCTCGAGCAAGTTGCAACCTCTCCTTCTCAAGCTACATTTCTTCAAATGTTCAGGCCTTCTTGAGCTCCCATTTGATAGCCACATATTTCTTCTCCAAATCGTTCTTCTCCCTCTCAATTTACAGTTTCTTGCTCGCCCTCTCCCGGTACCAATCCTTCCTCTCCTTTTACGCGTCCAAATGAGCTTGTACCTCTCCTCTTTCTTGTTCTCTCTTACGGAAAAAATGCCCATCCATGTGGAGGACATTTTTGTCGTTGTGGCGTCACAGGAGGCCCTCACCCTCTCCCACTTGTTTTCCATCACTTGCCGGTTATTCTTTGGCACAATGGCTCTTCCATTCTCCCCTACAACATCGTCATCATCGTCGTCCAACCCAATTAATTGGTGGGAGCTTGACCCATCATTCTTCCTTTTGCCGGCCTTGAGATCTTCCACAAGTTGTGTCCACTTTGCATTTCTATTCAATAGCACCCAACAATGGCTAAAACCAAATGCTTTCTTCACGTTTTCTTGATACATAGTGGCCACCACCACCGTCTAGCAAACAATGTATGTATAGCAATTAAAATGAAATAAGAAAACAAGTAATTGAAATGATGACAAAAGAAACCTACGTATATTGCACTCCCATCCGACTTTGAGGGCGACCAAGCACTTGTGCATAGTACCCGACGTACTTGTTCACTTCCCCTTTAATGATCCCCTATCAATGTTGGAGAGATGCCACATTGCTGGTGGTCACGATAGGATACAGCTCCACATAGTGTTTGTGTTCGTGATAGTGCTTGTGTATCTTCTCCCAATACCTATTGCCCTTTTGCTCCGTGTCACATATGGGTCTAAGGTTGTGGCCAACCAAGGTTTAACCAACAACATATACTCGAAAGTTGTGAATGCCTGACCTCTTCCTTTGGGCACCTTTCCCTTTTTTGAAATTGGGGTTTGATGTTGTGCCAATTTCAAATGCTGGACAGTTTTGGATCACCCAACTCATAGTCCACTTGGGTTGGATCTTGATTATCACTGATCATGTTCGACATTATATTCTCCTAAAATTATTACGAGTTCAAATAAACAGGGTGCACAACTAAATGGAATGTCGTACAATTTCAATGATCGAAATTGAGAAAAAACATACCGGGTCCTGCTATGCCATTTCATCATACAGGCTGTGGGCAGACCAGGCGCCACCAGTGTCGTGCTTGTCTGCGCCCATTGGAGCTACAGTGGGTGAACAACATCATCTGCCGCCCTTTGCATTGGCAGAAAGGACTCTGGAATGCCCTCCCAACCAGCCGCTAGATCGTCCTCTGACCCGACCGGGCCGGACGACGTGATCCTTGTCGGCGACTGGATGGACGAGGTGCGGTGAGGGGAACGCTGCTCCTCGAGGTCCACATCTGCTCCCTGCGACGCCGCTTCCCTTTTCCTTTGCCTCTTTTGCTGGTTCCTACGGACAACTTTCTGACTTGCACACTGGTGCCGAGGACGGGACATCGATAAACGACGCCGAAGTAGCCTCCATGGCGACAGTGTGGGACAGGCTGGTCAACATCTAGGGTGACGGATGAGGTCTGATGGAGAGGATGGGGGAGCAAGGGTGAACGATGGCGATGACTCGGGCACGGGAAATGGTGGATGGACGCGGAAGGAGGGCGGTGGGTTTGGTGGACTCGGAAGGGATTTGGTATAATTTGTTGTAGGGTAGGGTTGCTGAATCCAATGTGACGAACGCGCCTAGGTATTTCCGTATCCATCCTAGATTTATGCTGGATATGAGGGGTACCAGTCAACCAACCCAGGTCGTGTTTTTTATCAAGTCAGTGATTGTCTGTCTGCCAAGACATTTGAGGCCGGTATGAAACACCAGATGCTCTGACCCACCCGTGTTGTGAAACCGCCCGGGAAAACCCCCCTCCCCCCCCCGCTCCCCTTCTCCGCCGGCGGCCACTCCCGCCCCGGCGTCCACCCCTTCGCGTTGGCGACCACTCCGGTCCCCGGCGCCCACCTTCCGTCCATGGCCTAGAACCCTCCCGCTTGTAGCCCGTTGTGTCTGGCCTCGACCTTTCCGAGTCTTCGGGATCCGCGGGCTCCTCTACGGGCGCGCCTCCCCCTGCCGGCTTGGTGGCCGCGGATCCGGCTGCAGGCGCGGCTGTGGCGGGCCTGTGGAGACGGCCAGGCCCCTCGCGCAAGGCGCTTTGGCGTCGCCGGAAATGGGAGCTCAGGCAGAGACAGCTCGCGGCGGCGGAGCGTCCCAGGTCGCATTCTCCGGCTTCGTCCCAGGAGAGGCGCGAGGTCCCACCGGATCTTTTCGGCCTCTGTTTCAAGTGTTTTCTGGATGGGCATCGCAGGGAAGACTGCACCTGTGACGCCCCGAGACTGATGCGCCAGGTGTCTTCCAGTTATTCGCCGCCGTTCCCATGTCTTTCACTTCGGTGTTGCATCTTGCTATGTCATCATGTGCATTGCATCATCATGTTTTCAAAACTTGCATCCGTCCAGGTCTCCCCGTCCTCTCCGTTGTCCATTCTGAGCACAGACACACTTGCACGCGTCCGCGGCATGTCCGAAATAGTATTTTATAAGTGGCCGGAAAATGTTCTTGGAATGGGATGAGAGTTGGCGTGCGGTCTTGTTATGTTGTAGGTTGGCCGCCTGCCAAGTTTCATCGCATTCGGAGTCTGTTTGATGCCCCAACGGATAACTATAGCGGCATTATAGCCGGTCTATCGTTGGACGTTTCCGGTCTCCGGAAATGATTGTCGGGTTGCATTCCCCTTCTCTCTTCTCAGTCCAACCACACACTTGACCTTGTTCGCCTAACCCCTCTTTGCACAATGCATCGACCACTCGCGCGTGTCCGAAACTTACTCGAACCCGGCCCGGGTTGTCGTTACTGATGGATCCGGATCATCCCCAAACATCCCTAAAATATCATCGGTTTGTTCTTTGACTCTCCTAGACTATTTTATCTCGATCGTCCGATTACGATCGGAGGGCTCCTTTAGCCCCTAACCTAATCCACGAGCGTATATAAACGGGGCAACCCTAAATTCTAGGGACAATGTCCCATCCATCAAATACTCCCAGCCGCCGCCGCCAGTCCTCTTCCACCTCGGGATTGCCCTCGATCCAAACCCACCAATCACCCACAGCCTCCAGATCGCCTCGCCCTCCACCTCACGACCGAAGCTTCCCTACACCTCACCGGAGATGCGGCCTCCTCTGTTTCCTCCTCGCGCCTTCCTCACCCGCCCTGAGGCCATAGTCCTCGACCTCGTCAGCCCCGTCGCCGCCGGCGACCTCAACCATCAGGGTGTCGCCCTCATCCACCAGGCCAGGCCACCCGCTCCTTCTCCCTGTCCTCTTCTTCTTGTTGTTTCTACCCTTCTCCGACCCCTTCCTCATCTCATCTCTCTCTCTCTTAGAGAACCGACATGGTCGCCGCCCGTTTGTCGCCCCGCTGCCGGACCCGGCCAGACTCCGGCCCGTTCCCGCCGTCTGCTGCCCGCTCCTCATCGGGTTCCCTGCATGCGCCGCTTCAAGTTCCCTGCCCCGCCTCTGCTTCAGTCGAGCAAAGAGGACGACGCCCCTTTTTTCCTCCTCTGCCCGAACCCATGCCATGGGCGCCATCCTCGCCATCGTCAACTAGGTGAGCAGCAGCTCCACCGCGACCCCGCCCGCGCCTCCCTCTATCTCTTCCCTTCTTATTTTTTCTCTCTGGTGCTCTCTCGCTCATGATCTCTTTGTCGCTCTCCTTTGCCTCGAACAGGGAAACCCCGCCGCCATGGATGGCTGAGCCCAGCGCCCGAGCGCTCCTCCTCGCGCCAAGCCACCGCCATTGCCTCTGCTCATGCCTAAGCATGGACGTCGCGCCGTCTCCTGCCTCCTCATCCACGCACCCCCTAAAGCCTCACCTCCGGCCGCGCAGGTGAGCAGCCACCGCTCCCGGAGCATCGAGAGGTCGTGCCCTGCTCCTTTTCTCTCCCATCTCCCTTTCTTGGTTGTCCTTGCTCCCTCACATCTCATTCCCGCCATGGACAGGTACCAACCGCAACCGCCGTGAGGGACGCCCGCGCTCCCTCTCCTCCGTGTTGCCGAGCTATAACATCCCAAATTTTTAATTTGGAATGTTATACATTAGATCATCTTTGCATATCATATTTTTATTGCATTTTGGCTTGATCCTAGAAATTCGACGCAACTCAAGGACCCACGGGGAGAGTTGGGGATTTCGTTATTTTCATATTTAAGTATTCTCAAATTTTGAAAGGAGGATCATTTGGTTTTAATTATTTTCCTTTCCTAATATTTCAAAAATAAAAATATATGACAGGAGATAAAATGACTTCTCCAAAATAGATGAAGTATTAGAGGAAAAATATTAAAAACCAAATAAATATTTTATTTGGATTTTATTTCAATTTTATTTGAATTAGAAAAATTGCACGTTTTCAAAATTGCATTTTAGGCCCAAGAAAATGTTCATCTTGTTCTAAATATTTCATTTAGATGGTGAAAATTTGTTTTGGCATTTTTAGATTTTTATTTTATTTTCTATGATTTATTTAAGTTTTGGCGAAATTATTTTAAAAAAAATCCGTTCAGACCGACCGGGCCGAAGGCCGAGCCGGCCCAGCCGCTCGCCACCTCGCTTGCGCCCGCCGTGGCCGAGCCGGACTCCATCGGAGTCCAGGAGTCCGCCGCCGCCTTGGTGCCCCCTTCCCCAAGCTAACCCCGCCCCTCCCCCTTAAATATCGCCCCACCCCGCCGCCACCACCCCGTCCCGCCCGCCGCCGCCGTCGCAGCTCACCGCCGCTGACACCACCCAGCCCCGCCGGAGACCCGAACCTCGCCGGATCCGACGAGGTAGCCGCCGCCGCCGGTTTTCCTTAGAAAACCGATGCGTTTTTTTAGAAAACCCTAGTTCATTTTTTCTAGAATAGATCGGTTTTTTCGGTTTATTTATTTAGCGGACGTTCGTCCGTACGTTCGTTTTAGAAAATGGTGTTCACTCGTTAGCCGCAGACAGCGAACGTTTGTTCGTTAGCCTGTTCGTCCATTTTTCTTTTTCTCAGATTTTCCGCGATTATTTTCGATCGCGGTTTCTGATCCGATTTTCGTTCCAGCATAACTTTTCGCTCGTTTATCGAAATCAGGCAATTCAAGCGCCTAGAGTTTCTTCTTGAAACCCTCTTTCTGTTTAACCAACTTAAACAAGATTTTGCTACTGTAAAATTTAACTTCAGTCCAGATTAGTAATCGGAGCTTGTTTTCTTTCGTCGTTTGAGTTTTGTTGCTTCGTTTGATTTGATTCTTTTTGCCAACCGGAGTTCTTAAGTTGAACTTTCTGGTTAGATCTCTTAATTGAGTTTTACCCGTGCCTTTGCTTGATTGCTTATGTATACTTGTTTGTTTGTGATAGAGTACCCGGAGTGTCAAGCGTGCTACTACGAGTCTCTAGGTTTCGCGGGTCATCAGCAAGGCAAGTAACACTTTGATCATACCTCTTTACTACCCAGTTTTATTGCATTAGATCAATCCTCAAACAATTGCATGGTTAGGATTTGATTTAACTTGTGGGTTTGGGAAGTAGATGAGGTAGTACCTATTCACCTGTTTATTATCAAACCCCGAGAGTTACTTCTACGTTATGCTTATACTGTTATGCTATGCTCGTAGACGTGGATTGGGTTTGAGTGTACTCATGACAGATGTGAGATTGGTAATTAATGGTTCAACTTAAGGTGGCAACTTAAATACACATCTGGGTGGATTGAGGCACCTGGGGAATTCCAGTGATTGCCTGTATTTTTTGGAAATCCCGGGGTACCATGTGATTCTCCTATGGACTGCCAACCAGGCTCAAAGGGATCATAAGATTATTCATGCTACAAACTTCCGTGTGCAGCCACAAGCTATTATGGGCTCTAGCATAGTTGATTAAGTAGTGTGAATTCTTACAGTGGTAGACTAGCAGATGTAGGGGATGTAGGTGGTACTGTCTACCCATCATAAGGTGCTAACGCTTCTGAAAGACCGTGTCTCGGTCATCCGTTTCTCAAACACCATGTAGTGCGAGAAATACAACGGAGAAGATCGAGTCTTGTGGGGAAAAGTGTGCAAACCTCTGCAGAGTGTGCGAGCTAATCATGGTTAGCCGTGTCCCCGGTTATGGACATCTTGAGTATTTGGTTCTTGGATTATCATGCTGATCTCAACACTACTTAATTAATTTGATGGGTTGTTAATGATTACTTTAATTTGGGATTGAGAGGGGCTTTACCTTCTCAATGTTTTCAACAAACTTTGTAGTTAAATAAAATTTATTCCTTTGCAGTAGGGAAAAAATGGCTTTTTGCAGAACATATTAACCATATAGCCTCCACCAGCCATATATGCATATAGTGATAGCATTATTCTGTTCACTACTCTTTTGTGTTACATTGCCAGCATATTCCATGTGTTGACCCGCTTTCGGGCTGCAACATATCATGTTGCAGACTTTTCAGACGATGAGTAAGGAGCCTTAGGTCGTGTTCTTTCACTCAGTGATGCCGTTGGAGTTGATGGACTCACTTTATCTTCCAAGCCTTCCGTTGTTATCGTATTAGATGGCCTTAAGCCATATTTATTGTAATAAGTTCTCTTTTGAGACATTCGATGTAATAAGTGTGTGATTGCTACTCTGTTATAAATCCTTCGAGTACTATGTGTGTCAGCATTACCGATCCAGGGATGACACTTATGCACAGAGATCAGACTGTTTGAGGTCTGATCGCTACAAAGATGGTATCAGAGCACATGCTGACTGTAGGACACGACCACTAAGCTAAAGCCCTAGATCAGTACTCTCTTCTCGTTTCTAACTCCTGTCCATTTTCTACTCTTTAGGATGGCTGATGCAAGGATCAAGTTCATGCAACCAGATGAAGACACCCCATTTGGACGCCACTTGAAGGAAGTCACTAGATACCTGAATATTGGAATAACAAGCTTCACCGGGACCTACAATGCCACTTTACCAGAAGAGGAGCGCTGGAAGATTCAAGTTCAAGTTCCAGGAAGGACATTCACGCCAGTTACTGAGGCCATAGAGTTTTCCTTCGATGCACCAACCTGGAGTCTAGGAAAGGGTATGGCAGCCCATATCACCATGGGACGCATTGGAGAAGTTTACCATAAGGAGCTTAAGGATACTATCTACCAGATTTGTGGGCGCCGAGATGAGCAATGGGAGATGATCAGCACCAGGAAGGATAGATCGATTGCCTCTTTCATCCAGGAGTTAAACCAGCACATTCGACGCCAGGAGAACCAGATGTGCGCATGCATGGTAGATGTGAAGAAGGCGATGACAAGGATCACGGAGGTGGAGAAAGAACTCAAGGCCACACGTGAAGATTATGAGGAGGAAATCATCATACTAGTGGAGAAGAATGATGATCTGGAAAGAAAGCTAGGAGTATTCATGGGAGACCCCGCGCCAGGAGGAGGAGATGAGGATTCCACTTGCCCGGAGAACTACATCATCATTGACGATACCAACTCGGACCCCGATGATAGCGATGATGACTATGTTGATGAAGCTGGAGCAGATATCATGGAGTCTTCGACCGATCGATATTTCTAGTAGACTACCATATTAGTAGTAGTATTCCACCATGTATATAGTATAGTCCAAGCACTTTTGTAATGATAGTTTTAGACCGATTGTATGCCTTGCTTGATTGATTGAGTGATATAATTGTGTTTGTCTCATGTGCATATGGGTAGTGTTTTCTCACTAGACCTCATTCTATTCTATTTCTCTTCCCTCTAAACCCTCAGATGCCTCCGAGACGTGACCCCGGATTTACCTTTCCACCGGAGCTCACTCAGTTGATCCAGCAGCAGAATACCTTGATGCAGTTGTTAGTTCAGAACCAAGGCAACAAGAACAACCCACCACCACCACCCCCAGTTGACAACTTAGCCCGTTTTCTGAGGTTGCAGCCACTGGTGTTTTCCAGTAGCACCGAGCCGATTGTTGCAGATGATTGGCTCCGCAGGATTGGAAGGGAGTTAACCACTGCAGGATGCACAGATGCTGAGAAGGTGCGTTTTGCCGCACACCAATTGGATGGACCAGCAGCCTCATGGTGGGAGAATTACACTGTCACATATCCTATAGCCACTATTACATGGGACCAGTTCCAGCAGGCTTTTCGCACTGCCCATGTTTCAGCATGAGCTATGGACATGAAGAAGCATGAGTTTCGCAACTTACGCCAAGGAGGGTGCACTGTTGGCCAGTATGTGGATGAATTTAGTAAGCTAGCACGTTATGCCCCAGATGACGTCGCTACAGACGCAACCAAGAAGGAGAAGTTTCTGGAAGGACTGAATGATGAGCTAAGCATGCGGTTGATGGTGGCCAATTTAATAACTATCAGGAGTTGGTGGATAGAGCTCTCATGCTTGAAGGGAAGTAGCAGCAGATTAACATCCGCAAGAGGAAGTATGGACAAGGGAAGTATAATTCTGGAGCTCAGCAGAGACCCCGTTTCACCCCAAACTCGGGAGGACTTGTTCATAACCATGGAGGCCACACTCATAATGGTGGAAGTTCACACAATTATAGTGGCCCCAAGAATGGGAATGGGAATGGATGAAGTAGCGGACAGAATCGTTCCAACCCGGCAACACCCGCCAAGAAAGATTTCAGCCACGTTTCTTGCTACAAGTGTCAGAAGACCGGACATCACGCCAATGAATGTCCTGAAGCTAAGAATGGAAATGGCAATGGAAGCTCTGGGAAGAAGCCCAATCCTTTCACCAGGGGACAAGTGAACCATGTTAACGTGGAGGAGGTTGAAGCCCAGCCCGATGCAGTAATAGGTAAGTTTTTGGTTAAGTCATTTACTACAGTCGTACTTTTTGATACTGGTGCATCGCATTCATACATATCAAGGGGATTTGTGGATAAGTTTAAACTACCAACCGAAGCCCTTAGGTCACCCATGTTAGTAACCTCGCCAGGAGCAGAGTATATGGCTAGCCTATGGTGTGATCGGTTACCATTAAGGATTGGTAACTACCTGTTTCCCTCGGACCTAATAGTATTGGAGTCATAAGGACTAGATGTGATATTAGGCATGGATTGGTTATCGAAGTATGGAGGGAACATTGACTGTGCCAGTAAGTGGATTTTGCTCACCACCCCAGAAGGAAGAAGGATCAAGTATGTATCCCAGCATGTTTCGAATAGGACACAAGTAAATTACCTATCTGGAGTTGTACAGGAGGAAGTACCTATGGTGAAGGATTTTCCGGATGTATTTCCACAAGAGTTGCCAGGCATGCCACCGGATAGAGACATTCAGTTTTTGATTGAACTTTTGCCAGGCACATGGCCAATATCTAAGAGACCGTACAGAATGCCCGCAAAGGATTTGGAGGAAATTAAGGAGCAGATTAAGGAGTTACTAGATAAAGGTTATTTCGCCCAAGTTCGTCACCTTGGGGATCACCAGTACTTCTAGTGGAGAAGAAGGATGGATCGTTAAGGATGGTTGTTGACTATCGAGGACTGAATGAGGTGACGATCAAGAATAAGTACCCACTGCCGATGATCAATGATTTGTTTGACCAGATGCAAGGAGCTAAGGTGTTTTCCAAGATCGATTTGCGATCAGGGTATCACCAGCTGAAGATTCGAGAGCAGGATATACCCAAGACAACTTTTACCACGAGATATGGGCTGTATGAGTATACCGTTATGTCATTTGGCCTGACTAACGCACCTGCCTATTTTATGAATATGATGAACAAGGTGTTTATGGAGTTTTTGGATAAGTTCATTGTGGTGTTCATTGATGACATTCTGGTCTACTCGAAGAACGAAGAGGAACATAAAGAGCATTTGCGTTTGGTACTTGAGAAGCTCAGAGAACATCAGTTATACGCCAAGTTCAGCAAGTGTGAGTTTTGGCTGAAGGAAGTTGGATTTCTTGGACATGTTATATCCAGAGAAGGAATAGCAGTAGACCCCACCAAGGTTGTCGCTGTGACAAATTGGGAGTCACCCACGATAGTTGGAGAGATCCGGAGTTTTCTTGGACTTGCCGGATACCACCGAAGGTTCATTGAAAATTTCTCAAAGATTGCAAAGCCCATGACGGAGTTGTTGAAGAAGGACACCAAATTCAAATGGACTGAGGAATGTGAGGCCAGTTTTCAGGAGTTGAAGAAACGCTTGGTTACATAACCAGTGTTGATTCTGCCAGATCAATGCAAAGATTATGAAGGATACTGCGACGCTTCTCGTCGAGGACTTGGAGTCGTACTTATGCAGGAGGGAAGAGTTGTTGCATATGCCTCACAACAGCTTAAACCCCATGAGTTAAACTATGCTACACATGATTTGGAGTTAGCATCCGTAGTGCATGCGTTGAAGACATGGAGACATTTCCTCATCGGAAACCATTGTGAGGTATACACTAATCACAAGAGTTTGAAGTATATCTTCACGCAGAAGGAGTTGAATCTCAGGCAGAGGAGATGGTTAGAGCTCATTAAGGATTATGATATGAGATTGCATTATCATCCAGGAAAGGCTAATGTAGTAGCCGATGCGTTGAGCCGCAATAGTCATGTCAATACCCTCATGACCGGAGAATTACCCAAGGAGTTAGAGAAGACCTTCGCGAGCTATGTTAGGAGATAGTTCCGAGAGGTTATGTAGCAACTTTGGAGATTTAGTCTACTTTGATGGATAAGATCAGAGAAGCTCAGAAGACGGATAAGGAGATTGCCGAGATAAAGGAAAGGCTAAAGGATTTCGTGAGGATGAGCACGATACCTTATGGTTTGAGGACCGCGTATATGTGCCAAATGAACAGAAGATTAGGAAGTTGATTCTGCAAGAGGCCCATGATTCGCCATATTCGATTCACCCAGGAAATACCAAGATGTATCTGGATTTGAAGGAAAGTTTCTGGTGGACCGGAATGAAGAAGGATATTGCGGAGTATGTAGCAGTTTGTGATGTATGTGAGAGAGTGAAGGCAGAACATCAGAAGCCAGCAGGATTGCTACAACCATTGCCGGTACCTGAATGGAAGTGGGATAAGTTAGGCATGGATTTTGTCACGGGATTACCCAGGACTCGTTCAGGCTATGACTCGATATGGGTTGTAGTCGACTGTTTGACGAAAGTAGCTCATTTCATCCCAGTAAAGACCACTTACACCAGTGCTAAGTTGGCAAAGATATACATGACCAGGATCGTATCTTTGCATGGAGTTCCGAGCACCATTGTATCAGATAGAGGAACCCAGTTTACTTCAAAGTTTTGGAATCAGTTGCATGAAACTTTGGGAACCAGACTAGAGTTCAGTACAGCTTTTCACCTGCAGACAGATGGACAGACTGAGAGAGTAAATCAGATTTTGGAGGACATGTTGAGAGCTTGTGCGCTAGACTCTGGATCTAGTTGGGACGATAATTTGCCTTATGCAGAGTTCTCTTATGACAACAGTTATCAAGCCAGTTTGAAGATGGCCCCTTTCGAAGCCCTGTACGGAAGGAGGTGCAGAACACCGTTGTTGTGGGATGAAGTTCGAGACCGACAGTTGTTTGGACCAGATTTGATTAAAGAGTCTAAAGATAAGGTTAAGCTGATTCGCGATAGACTCAAGGTAGCCCAGTCCAGGTAGAAGAGTTATGCGGATTCTAAACATAAGGAGATAGTTTACGAAGTTGGAGACAGAGTGTATCTTCGTGTATCCCCACTTCAAGGAGTGAATCGCTTTGGAGTTAAGAGAAAGTTAGTGCCACATTTTGTGGGACCATACAGAGTTTTGGAACATATGGGAGAAGTTGCTTACAAGTTGGAATTACCCGAAGGATTGTACAGAGTTCATGATGTATTCCATGTTTCTCAGTTGAAGAAGTGTCACGCAGAGATGGCTGATATTCCTCTGAGAGATACAGTACCGCTAGAAGCGATACAGTTAGATAGTGATTTGACCTACGAGGAGAAGCCAGTTAAGATTCTCGATTTAGCCAGCTGTGTCACACCAACAAAGTAATCAAGTTCTGCAAAGTTCAGTGGAGTCACCATACTGAAGATGAAGCCACCTGGGAATGGGAGGAAGACCTACGAAAGGAACACTCTCACCTATTTTCTAGCCAATCCGAATCTCGAGGGCGAGATTCATCTTAAGGGGGGAGGTAGGTTTGTAACATCCCAAATTTTTAATTTGGAATGTTATACATTATATCATATTTTATTGCATTTTGGCTTGATCCTAGAAATTCTACGCAACTCAAGGACCCACGGAGAGAGTTGGGGATTTCGTTATTTTTATATTTGAGTTTTCTCAAATTTTGAAAGCAGGATCATTTGGTTTTGATTATTTTCCCTTCGTAATATTTCAAAAATAAAAATATATGAGAGAAGATAAAATGACTTCTCCAAAATAGATGAAATATTAGAGGAAAATATGTAAAACCAAATAAATATTTTATTTGGATTTTATTGCAATTTTATTTGAATTAGAAAAATTGCACGTTTTCAAAATTGCATTTTAGGACCAAGAAAATGTTCATCGTGTTATAAATATTTCATTTAGACGGTGAAAATTTGTTTTGGTATTTTTAGATTTTTATTTTATTTTCTAAGATTTATTTAAGTTTCGGCGAAATTATTTTTTAAAGAAATCCGTTTGAACCGACCGGGCCGAAGGCCCAGCCGGCCCAGCCGCTCGCCGCCTCGCTCGCGCCCGCCGTGGCCGAGCCGGACTCCACCAGAGTCTGGGAGTCCGCCGCCGCCTCAGTGCCCCCTTCCCCAAGCCGACCCCCCACCTTAAATACCGTCCACCCCACCGCCACCACCCCGTCCCGCCCGCCGCCCGCAGCCCACAGCAGCAGCAGCCGCCGCCACCGCCACCGCCGCCGCCGCTTGCCGCACCTGCCGCCGCCGTCGCAGCTCGCCGCTGCCGCCCGCTCGTGCGCCGCCCTCCGCCACCGCCGCCGACACCACCCAGCCTCGCCGGAGCATCGAGCCTCGCCGGATCCGACGAGGTAGCCACCGCCGCCGGTTTTCCTTAGAAAACCGATCCAATTTTTTTATAAAACCCTAGTCCGTTTTTTTCAAGAATAGATCAGTTTTATTTTTTTCGGTTTATTTATTTAGTGGACGTTCGTCCGTACGTTCGTTTTAGTGAACGGTGTTCACTAGTTAGCCACAGACAGTGAACGTTCGTTCGTTAGCCTGTTCGTCCGTTTTTCTTTTTCTCGGATTTTCCGCGATTATTTTCGATCGTGATTTCTGATCCGATTTTCGTTCTAGTATAACTTTTTGCTCGTTTACCGGAATCAGGCGATTCAAGCGCCTAGAGTTTCATCTCGAAACCCTCTTTCTGTTTAACCAACTTAAACAAGATTTTGCTACTGTAAAATTTGACTTTAGTCCAGATTAGTAATCGGAGCTTGTTTTCTTTCGCTGTTTGAGTTTTGTTGCTTCATTTGATTTGATTCTTTTTGCCAACCGGAGTTCTTAAGTTGAACTTTTTGGTTAGATCTCTTAATTGAGTTTTACCAGTGCCTTTGCTTGATTGCTTATGTATGCTTGTTTGTTTGTGATAGAGTACCCGGAGTGTGAAGCGTGCTACTACGAGTCTCTAGGTTTCGCGTGTCATCAGCAAGGCAAGTAACACTTTGATCATACCTCTTTACTACCCAGTTTTATTGCATTAGATCAATCCTCAAACAATTGCATGGTTAGGATCTGATTTAACTTGTGGGTTTGGGAAGTAGATGAGGTAGTACCTATTCACCTGTTTATTATCAAACCCTGGGAGTTACTTCTACATTATGCCTATACTGCTATGCTATGCTCGTAGACGTGGGATGGGTTTGAGTGTATTCATGACAGATGTGAGATTGTTAATTAATGGTTCAACTTAAGGTGGCAATTAAATACACATTTGGGTGGATTGAGGCACCTGGGGAATTCCAATGATTGCATGTATTTTTTTGGAAATCCCGGGGTACCGTGTGATTCTCCTATGGACTGCCACCCAGGCTCAAAGGGATCATAAGATTATTCATGCTAGAAACTTCCGTGTGCAGCCAGAAGCTATTATGGGCTCTAGCATAATTGATTAATTAGTGTGAACTCTTACAGTGGTAGACTAGCAGATGTAGGGGATGTAGGTGGTATTGTTTACCCATCGTAAGGTGCTAACGCTTCTGAAAGACTGTGTCTCGGTCATCCGTTTCTCAAACACCTTGTAGTGCGAGAAATCCAATGGAGGAGATCGAGTCTTGTGGGGAAAAGTGCGCAAACCTCTGCAGACTGTACGAACTAATCATGGTTAGCCGTGTCCCCGATTATGGACATCTTGAGTATCTGGTTCTTGGAGTATCATGCTGATCTCAACACTACTTAATTAATTTGATGGGTTGTTAATGATTACTTTAATTTGGGATTGAGAGGGGGTTTACCTTCTTAATGTTTTCAACAAACTTTGTAGTTAATTAAAATTTATTCCTTTGCAGTAGGGAAAAATTGGCTTTTCGCAAAACATATTAACCATACAGCCTCCACCAGCCATATATGCATATAGTGATAGCATTATTCTGTTCACTACTCTCTTGCGTTACATTGCCAGCATATTCCATGTGCTGACCCATTTTTGGGCTGCAACGTATCATGTTGCAGACTTTTCAGACGATGAGTAAGGAGCCTTAGGTCGTGGTCTTTCACTCAGTGATGTCGTTGGAGTTGATGGACTCACTTTATCTTCCAAGCCTTCCGCTGTTATCGTATTAGATGGCCTTAAGCCATATTTATTGTAATAAGTCCTCTTTTGAGACATTCAATGTAATAAGTGTGTGATTGCTACTCTATTATAAATCCTTCGAGTAATGTGTGTGTTAGCATTACCGATCCAGGGATGACACTTATGCACAAAGATCAGACTTTTTGAGGTCTGGTCGCTACACGAGCCCCTGTGCAGCCTCGCCATGGCCGCTGGCCTCGTTGTTTCCTCGCTGTGAGCAACTTCCATCATAACTGAACCTTCGTTCTTTTCGTAGATCCGTTCTGGCATGTATTGTTTGTTTACACTTGCCACTATGTTTCTCCATGATATTAGTAGTAGCCCGACTGGTCAGGGATCCTTGCTCTGTCCAAGAGGTCTTGGGATGGAGTCCCAGGCGCCTTAGGTTTTTCCTCTGTTTCTTTTTGTCAACGCTGTCACACACACGCTGGGCCTAATCCGCTGGTGGTCTACACTGAGCTTCTCAATCCGGCCCAGTATTGTTTTTTTCTCTACACAACGGTTTTTCCTTTTTTTCAAAGAACCCCTATTTTACAGTTTGGCCCCTGAACTTCATGCATATAATAACTCTTTAACCGTGCATCGGTTTAAAACAAACTTTATATGTAAAATGCTTAGAATTTTGTGGAGATTAATATTTCCAACTTTAATGCATGTTTAAAATGTTTAAAAATGATGTTTGTGTTTAATTCGCCGTAATGCCATGTTAAATTGATTTAATTCATAACTTAATAACCGTAGCTCCAAACTTAACAATCTTTATATGTAAATGGGGTAGAAAAATGCATAGTTTAACATGGTGTACTTGCTTTGCATGTTTAACAACTCTAAAATATTGTTTAGGACAGAACAGTACCAAATTCATATTATGCACATGAGGATTTACCGGAATTGTTGTTTGTTGTGCCGGCCTCATTTAAACTTGCCTAGATAGGTAGTTTTCATATGCTTCACCTATTGCCATGTTTAATAACATTTAACCTTGTTGGGTACATAAACGGGAGAGAACTAAATAAGTCATGTGGCATTTCATCAATATGCAACTCGTAGCATATTGAGCTCCACTTAACTTGTAGTTTTGCTTGTGCACTTTGCCATGCCATGCCTCATTACACCGGACATGCATCATACTTGTTTGTGCATCATGCCATGTTTATGCTTGTTGGTTTACTATGTTGCTTGTTTCTTTCCGGCTGGCTTCTCTCGTTAGCTTCGGTTTCGTTCCGCAGTTGTGAGGATTCATTCGTCTGCGTTGGTTCGTCTCCTTCATGGTTTCGTTCTTCTTCCTTGCGGGATCTCAGGTAAGATGACCATACCCTCGAAATCACTTATATCTTTGCTTGCTAGTTGTTCGCTCTATTGCCATGCCGCGCTACATACCACTTGCTATATCATGCCTCCCATATTGCCATGTCAAGCCTCTAACCCACCTTTCCTAGCAAACCGTTGTTTGGCCATGTTACCGCTTTTGATCAGCCCCTCTTATAGCGTTGCTAGTTGTAGGTGAAGTTGAAGTTTGTTCCATGTTGGAACATGGATATGCTGGGATATCACAATATATCTTATTTAATTAATGCATCTATGTACTTGGTAAAGGGTGGAAGGCTCGGCCTTATGCCTGGTGTTTTGTTCCACTCTTGCTGCCCTAGTTTCTGTCATACCGGTGTTATGTTCCTTGATTTTGCGTTCCTTACGCGGTTGGGTGTTATGGGAACCCCTTGACAGTTCGCTTTGAATAAAACTCCTTCAGCAAGGCCCAACCTTGGTTTTACATTTGCCTAACAATCTATAACTTTCCCTTGGGTTTTCGTGAGCCCGAGGGTCATCTTTATTTTAACCCCCTGGGCAAGTGCTCCTTTGAGTGTTGGTCGAAAACAGAGCCACTTGCAGCGCCACCTCGGGGAAACTTGAGGGTTGGTTTTAGCTGTACGTAGTGTTCATCCGGTGTGCCCTGAGAACGAGATATGTGCAGTTCCTATTAGGATTTGTCGGCACATTCGGGTGGCTTTGCTGGTCTTGTTTTACCATTGTCGAAATGTCTTCTAACCGGGATTCCGAGACTGATCGGGTCTTCCCGGGAGAAGGAATATCCTTCGTTGACCATGAGAGCTTGTGATGGGCTAAGTTGGGACACCCCTGCACGGTATAAACTTTCGAGAGCTGTGCCCGCGGTTATGTGGCAGATGGGAATTTGTTAATGTATGGTTGTAGAGAACTTGACACTTGACTTAATTAAAATGCATCAACCGCGTGTGTAGCCGTGATGGTCTCTTCTCGGCGGGGTCCGGGAAGTGAACATGGTTCTTGTGTTATGCTTGAACGTAAGTAATTTCAGGATCACTTCTTGATCACTTCTAGTTCACGACCATGCATTGCTTCTCTTCTCGCTCTTATTTGCGTATGTTAGCCACCATATATGCTTAGTGCTTGCTGCAGCTCCACCTCACTACCCTTTCCTACCCATAAGCTTAAATAGACTTGATCTCGCGGGTGTGAGATTGCTGAGTCCTCGTGACTCACAGATACTTCCAAACAGTTGTAGGTGCTGATGATACCAATACAGATGACGCAACCGAGCTCAAGTGGGAGCTCGATGAAGATCTTGTTCGTTGTGTTGTTTCGTTTCCTATTGATCAATAGTGGAGCCCAGTTGGGACGATCGGGGATCTAGCATTTGGGGTTGTCTTCTTTTATTTTGGTTCCGTAGTCGGACCTTGATTGTATTCTGGATGTTGTATGTTTAACTTGTATTGTGTGAAGTGGCGATTGTAAGCCAACTCTTTATCCCTTTCTTATTCAGTACATGGGATTGTGTGAAGATTACCCCTCTTACGACAAACCTACCATGCGGCTATGCCTCTAAGTCGTGCCCCGACACATGGGAGATATAGCCGCATTGTGGGTGTAACAAGTTGGTATCAGAGCC
Source organism: Triticum aestivum (assembly GCF_018294505.1). Classification (NCBI taxonomy): domain Eukaryota; kingdom Viridiplantae; phylum Streptophyta; class Magnoliopsida; order Poales; family Poaceae; genus Triticum; species Triticum aestivum. Next base: position 124,143,303 of record NC_057812.1, read on the forward strand.
TTCCCCGAGTTAGGAGCCCCCTCCTTGATCGAATCGCTGACGTTGTTGAGTCTAGAACAAAATGTTTTGAGTCTTAGGATTATATATATCGCACAGTAGGATTCTTTTTACTCCTCAGTCCCGTCGTCGCTCTGGTGAGGCCTCCTGACGTAGAGTTTTGACTCTTCCCTCCTCAAATTTCACGAAAAGTTTTTTAGGATCACACGGGTATCTTGGAATCGTTCCGATGGTTTTGGGGCAAGAACATTGTTCTTGGTGCCTCCTGACATTTAGGGGTTGTGGCAGTGTCCCGGGGAGTTGAGCTCCGATGTGTTGTCGTCACAATTTTATCGTTGCAGTTCTAGAATACCTGAGTTCGCCGACATTGAAAATCTCTTTTATGCAGTTGTTGGTGAGATAACATCGACGCCACCTAGTACTAGGACGAGAGTTCGGGATTATTGCCATAACTCGTATAACGGATGCTTTTCGAAGGTTGAGGTAAACGATTTCCGAAGGTTTCTTGGTTATGTGTTGAAGGATGGATACAGCTGGATGTAGGATTTGCTAGTTTTGGGTGAGATATTATGCTTCCCTTGTATCCCCAACACCTGATTGCATAACCAAAAAGTTTTGGGAGTTTATAAGCGGGAATTCAAGTATATCGTAGGATATCTTTCCAACAGACACATGATATGATATGGGGTCTATCATATGTTTGTTTCCGGCTTATTCAGCAAGCCAAATCCTTTGTTTTGTTTTGAGTTGTGGTATTCGAGTTGCTTCGAAGTCAAATGTGGATTCCATACCTTTTCCTGAATGGTGTTCTCATATTTCTATGGGAGTGCTAATCCTTTTTGATCATCGAGATGGTCATGCCAATCCTTTTCAACAGATGTGCTTCTCTCGAAGTTAATCCTACCCTTTCAATATTTTCGAGATCAATACTTAGTTTTTCTCAACGGTATCCATTCCATCTGCCCCAAGTTGCCTTTGTTTTCCCGCCCTCCCACCCCTTGTTTTCTTCAATGACTCGGATTTCTTAATCAAGTATCCATCTTATGGATGTAAAGTCTCTTCATTCCTTTCTTCAATGTTCGTATCCGGTGATTCTCATGAAGATTCTAACGGAGTTTCAAGTTCATCATTCTTCGTTCTTTTCCTTCTCCGGTGGATTCAATGCAAGCTTTCGGTGTTGATCATATCTTTTTCATGGGTTCACATGCTTTCCATGTCAGAAGTCCTTATCGAAGACTCTCTTATTTCTTCACCTCTCGCTATTCAATTGTTCCGTAGTGCTGAAGACATCTCAGAATATTCGCGTTTTCCATTGCTAATTCGTTCAAGATATCTCCAGGTTGTTATCTCTTTCGAGCCATTTAATTCAACCGGCGCAATCTATCTTTTAAATCATCAACGGTGTTTCTCTTGAGTGGGCCCTAACCCACAGGTCTTTTCCCAGGATCTTACCTGACTCTTCTAATCTTCCCGGAGTTACTCTCAAATTCTTTTCCATGTTTGACATGAGAATGAGTTATCATCAGTCAAATGCCTTCTCCAAGATCTTTCACATTCTTTTCATCATTGGTTCAACCTTTCTAATTTCCATTCCGTAGTGCCTCAACAATTCAAGGTCGTGTTTCTCATCATCATTATCAACATTTGAAGACCAAAGAAGAGTTCCTCTTAATTCCTTACCCGTTCTTCCAAAGATTCATGATGCTAGCTTTATGCCATCCTCTCATCATTGTTTTCGATTATGAGAATTCTTTTCACCCATCCGCAGCAATTCAGGAGTCTTTTCAGTTTGATTCTCCGGAGCCCATCATCTCAGAATTATTCATTCCAGCTTTCAGCTCTCGTTCTCCAAATCTTACCTGTGAATCATTCAAATATCCTCTAATCAATTCATGATCTCTTTGTTCTCATGTATCTAAATCCCCTCAAGTATCTTCTTTCATTTTTTCCAATTCTTCCTGGCGTTTCTTTATCTTTTCTTCGTTCGTTTTCAATTCTTATGATGGTTCGTTCAAGAATTCTCTTCTGTTGTTATTGTAACAATTCAATTCATTCATTCTTTCCAAATCCTACTAGTGGTTCCATCAATACTTTCTCAAGTTTGCGCAATATCTATCTTAATCCGTTCTAAGAGAATAAGTAGCATGCCAAATCTGCACTTGTTATCAATTTAAATTGGTGAAGGATACACATAACGTAATTCTTATTATTGTTTCATCCAAGGGATCTAATATCTTCGTCCGGAGTGGTTCATCATATCACATTCTCGGTTCGAGATGCTTTATCTTTTCTTTTCGGAGTTCCAAGTTATTTCAAATATATCATTTCAAAGCTTTCATTTAATCACTTCAAGGCTTCTCCCGGAGTTTTTTTTTCAGCTTTCCCTTTCGTTTGATCATTCTTTTATTACCGGAGTTCTTCATGGAGGCTCTACATGTTGGTTCATCAAGGACTTAATTCCTTCTCGAAGTGTTCACCGAGATTCTTTTCAGAGGAGCTCAAGCTTTCTTCATCTTGCAATCTGGAGTGCAATTGTTCTCCCTTATCTTTTGAGGTGGTAGTATATCATTCTTCATTCACAAGAATGGGATATTTTAAACCCATCATTTTCAATTTGGTCATGTGATCCTTTGCAACCCATCAATCTCTTCATTGGAGTTATCTTGGGTTATATTTCACCTAAAGCTTTCCCTAAGGATTGTTGCTACTTATGGTGCTTGTAAATGACCCAAGTTCTTCATTTATCCTCCCGGTGAGATAAGTTTCTCGTCTCCTTGTTGATATCAATCCAATCTATCATTTTCCGTTAGTGGCAGAATTTCACCTCAATCTTGAGAAGTTCTCCATAAGTCCACTACAAGCTTATCCTTTCGTTGTTGTTAATCCAACAACTTCGTTTCAATCCTTATTTCTAAGGATGCTTTCAAATTCATTGGTGGTAGAAGTTATCATTTTCTTCTACTTTCTTTCTTTCCAATGATCTATCTTCTATTCTTTATTTCGGAGGCATTGCGATGTTTTTCTCTTTGACCCATCATCTTGTTTTGTCAAGATCATGTTCAATTCCTTCCATTTACAGTCAGAGTGCTGCCCAAATTATATCATTCTTAGGCCTTCTCTATCTTGTTTAACCGGAGTATTGTGTCTAGCATTCCTCTTCTAACCGGACTCTCATCCAGGTGCTTTCATTTTGGCAAGTTCATATTATATGCCTTCCATTTCCAACCGGAGTGTGTCGTAATTTATCTTTATCGTTCCTTGTACATCTCGTTTCAACAGGAGTGCTTGCATGTACTTATTGTCGATTGCAACCTTTTTTCTTATGTCTTCCAACCTACAAGGTTCTAGTAATGTTCTTTTGTTCCTCTTTTCTAACAGAGTGTTTTCTACTTTGTTCATCTTCATTGTATTCTTTCTTTCACCTCTCGAGATTCTTTGGTTTCACTCCTTTGTCAAAGAAGCAACTTAGTTTTACCTCTTCTCTTCCTCTTCCGTTTCTCTCCGGTGCCATCCTTAGATCTCGGGACGAGATCCTCTCATAGTGGTGGAGTGTTGTGACGCCCCAAGACCGATGCGCCAGGTGTCTTCCAGTTATTCGCCATCGTTCCCATGTATTTCGCTTGCGTGTTGCATCTTGCCATGTCATCATGTGCATTGCATCATCATGTTTTCAAAACTTGCATTCGTCCAAGTCTCCCCGTCCTCTCCGTTGTCCGTTCTGAGCCCAGACACACTTGCACGCGCCCGCGGCATGTCCGAAATAGTATTTTATAAGTGGCCGGAAAATGTTCTCGGAATGGGATGAGAGTTGGCGTGCGGTCTTGTTATGTTGTAGGTAGGCCGTCTGCCAAGTTTCATCGCATTCGGAGTCTGTTTGATGCCCCAATGGATAACTATAGTGGCACTATAGCCGGTCTATCGTCGGACGTTTTCGATCTCCGGAAACGGTTGTCGGGTTGCATTCCCCTTCTCTCTTCTCAGTCCAACCACACACTTGACCTTGTTCGCCTAACCCCTCTTTTCACAATGCATCAACCCCTCGCGCGTGTCCAAAACTTACCCGAACCCAACCCGGGTTATCGTTACCGATGGATCCGAATCATCCCCAAACATCCCTAAAATATCATCGGTTTGTTCTTTGACATTCCTAGCCTATTTTATCTTGATTGTCCGATTACGATCGGAGGGATCCGTTAGCCCCTAACCTAATCCACGAGCTTATATAAATGGGGAACCCTAAATTCTAGGGACAATGTCCCATCCATCAAATCCTCCCAGCCGCCGCCGCTATTCCTCTTCCACCTCGGGATTGCCCCCGATCCAAACCCACCAATCACCCACAGCCTCCAGATCGCCTCGCCCTCCACCTCACAACCAAAGCTCCCCTACACCTCGCCAGAGATGCGGCCTCCTCTGTTTCCTCCTCGCGCCTTCCTCACTTGCCCTGAGGCCATAGTCCTCGACCTCGTCAGCCCCGTCGCCGCCGGCGACCTCAACCATCAGGGTGTCGCCCTCATCCACGAGGCCAGGCCACCCGCTCCTTCTCCCTATCCTCTTCTTCTTGTTGTTTCTACCCTTCTCCGACCCTTCCTCGTCTCATCTCTCTCTCTCTCTCTCTCTCTCTCTCTCTCTCTCTCTCTCTCTCTCTCTCTCTCTCTCTCTCTCTCTCTCTCTCAGAGAACCGCCATGGCCACCACACGTTTGTCACCCCACTGCCGGACCCGGTGAGACTCCGCCCCGTTCCCGCCGTCTGCTGCCTGCTCCTCGTCGGGGTTCCCTGCATGCGCCGCTTCAAGTTCCCTGCCGCGACTCTGCTTTAGTTGAGCAAAGAGGATGATGCCCCTTTTTTCCTCCTCTGCTCGAACCCATGCCTTGGGCGCCCTCCTCACCATCGTCAACTAGGTGAGCAGCAGCTCCACCGCGACCTCGCCCGTGCCTCCCTCTATCTCTTCCCTTCTTATTTTTTCTCTCTCTGGTGCTCTCTCGCTCACGATCTCTCCATCGCTCTCCTTTGCCCCGAATAGGGAAACCCCGCCGCCATGGATGGCTGAGCCCAGCGCCCGAGCGCTCCTCCTCGTGCCAACCCGTCGCCATTGCCTCTGCTCATGCCTGAGCACGGACGCCGTGCCGTCTCCTGCCTCCTCATCCACGCACCCCCTGCAGCCTCACCTCCATCCGCGCAGGTGAGCAGCCACCGCTCCCGGAGCATCGGGAGGTCGTGCCCTTCTCCTTTTCTCTCCCATCTCCCTTTCTTGGTTTTCCTCACTCCCTCACATCTCATTCCCGCCATGGACAGGAACCAACCGCAAGCGCCATGAGGGACGCCCGCGCTCCCTCTCCTCCGTGTTGCTGAGCCCCTACACAGCCTCGCCATGGCCGCTGGCCTCACTGTTTCCTCACTGTGAGCAACTTCCATCATAACTGAACCTTCTTTATTTTCATAGATCCGTTCTGGCATGTATTTTTTATTTACTGTTGCCACTATGTTTCTCCATGAGATTAGTAGTAGCCCAACTGGTCAGGGATCCTTGCTCTGTCCAAGAGGTCTTGGGATCGAGTCCCAGGCTGTAACACCCACGATGCGGCTATATCTCCCATGTGTCGGAGCACGACTTAGAGGCATAACCGCATGGTAGGCATGTCGCAAGAGGGGTAATCTTTACACATCCCATGTACTGAATAAGAAAGGGATAAAGAGTTGGCTTACAATCGCAACTTCACACAATACATAAATATAGCATTACATCATCCAGAACACAATCAAGGTCCGACTATGGAACCAAATAAAGTAGGACAACCCCTAATGCTAGATCCCTGATCGCCCCGACTGGGCTCCACTACTGATCGTCTGGAAAGGAAACATAGTAATGAACACGATCTTCACCGAGCTCCCACTTGAGCTGGGTTGTGTCACCTGCACGGTTATCATCGGCACTTGCAATTGTTTGGAAGTATCTGTGAGCCACGAGGACTCAGCAATCTCACACCCTCGCGATCAAGACTATTTAAGCTTATGGGTAGGAAAGGGTAGTGAGGTGGAGCTGCAGCAAGCACTAAGCATATATGGTGGCTAACATACGCAAAAGAGAGCGAGAAGAGAAGCAAAGCACGGTCGAGAAGCTATAATGATCAAGAAGTGATCCTGAAGAACTACTTACGTTCAAGCAATAACATGAGACCGTGTTCTCTTCCCGGACTCCGCCGAAAAGAGACCATCCCAACAATAATCATGTTCCAACATGGAACAAACTTCATCTTCACCTGCAACTAGCAACGCTATAAGAGGGGCTGAGCAAAGCAGTAACATAGTCAAACAATGGTTTGCTAGGAAAGGTGGGTTAGAGGCTTGACATGGCAATATGGGAGGCATGATATAGCAAGTGGTAGGTATCGCAGCATAGAAATAGAGCTAGCAAGTAGCGAGCAAAGATAGAAGTGATTTCGAGGGTATGGTCATCTTGCCTCCAAAGTTCTCAGAGTAGACGAAAGCTTAATCCTCGTAAGCAGACTCAACGGGTTCCTCGATCACGAACTCGTCTCCCGGCTCTACCCAAAGCAAGAACACAAGCAAAGGACCAACAATCAATCACGATGCAATGCGCAAGAAACATGATGCAAAACATGACTTGATATGCGGGATGTGGTATGCAATGCATATGCGTGCTCCGGAAGGAAAAGAATGAACAAGGCATCAACTTGGCAAATCAAGTGTGCCACCGGAAATATGAGATGATTTCGGTCAAAATCGATATAAATATCACCGGAATCGGATACACGGTTTGCAAATGACAAGCAAGACAAGAATGGCACAATTCTGCGATTAACAACACGATGCCATCTAGAATGCAACAAGAAACTAAGATACTGCACTCCAACATAGCAACAAAGCACATGGAAGTGATCTACTCAAGATGCTTGACAAAAGATGAACACTGAGCTACGGCTAAATCACACAAGATCAGGTTCAAACAAGCATGGCAAAAGTGCAAAAGATATCAGCATACAGACTTAGTGAAAATACTAACATGCCAGGAATTAACATCAGGAAGCAATGTTTAGAGCACGATAGCAACATGCTACAGGAACAGAACATAGCAATATGAATCTACTCAAAGCATATAACAAAATTCCCTTACTGACCAAGAGCCAAAAAGGCATAGAAGATATGATAGCACCCATGTAAACATAGCAAGTTTCGTTAACAGATTCAGACTTGGCAGAAAACTGGGCATGGCATAAACAGAATTGTGAAGGCATCTTTGCGAGCTCGATTCACTCAACAAAAGGCATTTCATGACTAGATAAGCATAACATCAGCAAGAAAACATGTTCATGAAGCTAACCATGGCAAGAACAATCTCATAGCATGCATGGATCAACTACAACATCCTTGGCAAAATTGATTAACACGTAAACAATCTGCCAGGAACATTTTATAGGAAAAGTAGAGCAATATTAAGTCATGCTAAGGCACTCCATAATTGCAAACAGGGGCACAGATGGATAGAGCACAACCATATGTCCAAATCATTCTTACTGAACATACTAAAAAAAGCATGGATCTCACTGTAGCAGCATGAATACATGACATAAAAATAACAGCAGGGAAATGAATGTGAAATCCTGAGATCTTGAAATCAACAAGAACACGAAGGCTACTTTGCATGCTTGTGCTAGTCACCACAAAGATCACAAAAATACATGGCATACACCCCTGTAAAGATGACATGGCATAGAACAAAATACATGTAGAGCTCATGCCCATATGCAGCACACAATAATCATGGCAAAAATGACAAATGCTCATAATCTGGTAAGTAACAGGAACTAACATTTTATAGCACTCTTGCACCAACAATTTGGGCATCAATATGGACTCAAACAAGAAGGTCAAGATGGAACAAAATAAAGAGCATATCCTGATGAACATTTTGATATATCATACACGCAATTCGGAACAACATGCACAAAGTTACACACTCCATAAGATGCATGAATGATGTATAATCTCAGGGACTTGGCGAAAAAGACAACCTCCGGAAAACTGGGCGGGGTTGACCCGGGACGAAGTGGTGCGGTTCGAGCGGAGGCGTTTGGTTGGAGGACTCGGGCTGTCCGGGTATGGCGGCGTGCAGATCTGGGGAGGCGGCCGGTGACGTGGCTCCGGCGAGCGGGGAGGTCGTCTGGTCGCCGGAGAAGGCAGAGGAGACCGGGGTCGGCCGGAACGGGGAGATCCGGGGACGTGGATCCCGGATCCGGCATTGGAGGCGAGGCGGGAGGCCATGGCAGGTGCAGCGGCGAGCTCCTGCGACGAGGACCACGGCCGGCGTCGAGGTCTTGTAGAGGCGGTGGATCCGCGATGGAGGAGGCGAAAACAGTCGACGTCGGCGCGCGGCGAAGGCGGGCGGGCGAGCGGGCGGCAGCGAGCGAAGCTCCGGCGACGTTGCAACACTGGAGGCCAAGGCGCGCGGGGAGCGGAGGGATCCGGCGATGCGGGTTCGCGCAAGTGCGGCCCCGGGCCCCGATGGGCTTCGGCGGGCTTGCCCCGGGCCTGGGCGGGTCGCGGTGGAGGAGGCGCACTACGGAGGACACGTGGCATGACGAGAGTGGCCGCGGGCGAAGCTGGCGGCGGCGCTGGCCATTGGGGGCACGACAAGTGGCGGGGAGAGGTGGCTGGAGGCGGATCCGAGGAGGAGGCGGCGGCTGGAAGGTGGGTGGTGATTGGGCTGGCGCAGAAAACAAAGCAGTAGCTAGGGATTCCGAAAATGGAGGCTAGGGTCTATATATAGCAGTTACAGCTAGGGTTTGGGGTGTTTGGGGGGCATTCCGGAGGGGTGTTGGGCTGCAACACAGACGAGGCCTTTACGGATCCCCGGTTAACCGTTGGAGTATCAAATGGACTCCAAATGGCACGAAACTTGATAGGCGGTCTACCGGTGGTGTACCAAGGCCGCTTGGCAAATCTTGGTCCATTCCGAGAAAGTTTAACACCCGCTCACGAAAAAAGGCAAAAGGGGGCGCCGGAGGGCGTAGGAGTGCCGGATTGAGAAACGGACAACGGGGAAAATGCTCGGATGCATGAGACGAACACGTATGCAAATGCGATGCACATGATGACATGATATGAAATGCATGACATGGACAAAAGCAAAACAAAGACAAAACCCAACCATGAGGGAATTTCATAACTTAGAGCCGAAAATGGCAAGAGTCGGAGTACAAATATGGAAAGTTGTATCTGGGGCGTTACAACACTCCACCACTAGGAAAGGATCTTGTCCCGAGATTTAGGATGGCACCAGAGGGAAAAGGAAGAGGAAGATAAGAGGTAAAACTAAGTTGCTTCTTTGACAAACGAGTGAACCAAAGAACCTTGAAAGGTTGAGCAAATTGAAAGAAAGAATACAATGAAGATGAACGAAGTTGAAAGCACTCTGTTAGGAAATAGGAACAAGGAAGAACAAATTCGGGCAGCACTCCGGTTGAAAAGAGATGCAAGACTTGATAAGATGAAAGAACTTGAGCAGAGGACACATCACTCCGGTTAAATAGATAAGCAAAGGAAAGAAAATGATCTTGACAAAACAAGAAGATGGGTTGAAGAGAGCAACATCACAATGCCTCCGGAAGAAAAGAAAGAATGGAATGGAATGAATGGAGGGAAACAAGATCTTGGGAGAGCACGCTTACAAGAAATGCTAGAACGGAGTTGTTGGATTATCAACAACGAAAGGATAAGCTTGATATGGGTTTATGGAATACATCTCAAAATTATGAGGTGAAATTCTGCCACTAATGGAAACCATAGATTGGATTGCTATCAACAAGGAGAGACGAACCACCATGTAGAGCCTCCGTGAAGAACTGAGGTAATAAAAGAATGATCAAACGAAATGAAGGATGAAAAGAATATGGTTGAAGCCTTGCAATGATTAGATGGATCTTTGTGATGATGAGAGCTTGGAACTCCGGGAAAAGAAAAGATGAGACAATTGAAAACGAGAATTTATTCATCATGAACAAACTCCGAAGGAAGGAATTTATCACTTGGATGAAACAAGAATAAGAATTATGTTATGCGTATCCTTCACCAATTTAATACTACTTACTCTCGTAGAAAGGATTAAGAGAGATATAACGCAAACTTGAGAGGGTCTTCAACGAACCACCGGTAGGATTGAAAACGAACGAAGTAAAGGGATGAATCGCCGGTAAGAATTTGAAAACGAACAAAGATACTTGGAGAAATTTTGATACAAGAGAATGAAGAGATCATGAGTTGATTAGATAATACTTACATGATGCACCGGAAAAATTTGGATAACGAGAGCTGAAAGCTGGAATGAATAATTCTGAGATGATGGGTTCCGGAGAATCAAATTGAAAGACTCCTTAATAGCTCCGGATGGGTGAAAAGAATTCTCACAATCGAAAACAATTATGAGAGGATGGCAACAAGCTAGAACCATGAATCTTGAAGAGAATGGAGCAAGATTGAGAGAAAAATCTTCCTCGGTCTTCAAATCCGAAAATGACGACGAGAAATACCACCATGAATTGTTGAGATACTCCAGAATAATGAAGAATATAAAGGCTGAATCAACAATGAAAAGAATTTGAAAGATCTTGGAGGAAGACATTTGACTGACGATAACTCATTCTTACGACAAACTTGAAAAAGAATTTGAGGTTATCTCCGGGAAAAATTAGAAGAGTCACGTAAGATCCTGGGAAAAAACCCTATGGGTTAGGGCCCACTCAAAAGATAAACCGTTGAACGATTACTTGAAAGGGAGATTTCACCGGTTGATTTAAATGGCTTGTATGAGATAACATCCTCGAAAGAGCTTGAACGAAAGCAGAGTGGAAACACGAATCTTCGAGATAACTTGAGGACTCCGGAACAATTGAATAGCGAGAAGTGGATGATTATGAGGTGCACCAGCATGAGTAAACATTTGAAACGAGGAAAAGGATATGATCAACACCAAAGCTTGAGTTGAATCCACCAGAGAAGGAAAATAATGAAGAATGATAACCTTGAAGCTCCGTTAGTATCTTCCTGAGAATCACCAGATAAGAATATTGACGGAAAAGAATGGAGAGACTTCACATCCATAAAATAGATACTTGATTAAGAAATCTGAGTTCTTGAAGAAAAATGGGTGGGAGGGAGGGAAAAACAAAGACAATTTGGGACGGATGAAACAAACACCGTTGGGAAAACTGAGAGGTGATCTTGCGAATGTTGAAGTGATCGGGTCCACTTGAAGAGAAACATGCCGGTTGAAAAAGGATTGACATGACAATCTTGATTATCATGAAGGATTAGTATTCACATAGAAATATGAGAACACCACTTAGGAAAGGTATGGAATCAACATTTGACATTAAAGCAGCTCGAATACCACAATTGAAAACAAAACAAAGGATTGGCTTGCAGAATAAGTCGGAAACAAACATATGATAGATCCCATATCGTATCATGTGTCTGTCGGAAAGATATCCTACGATATTACTTGAATTCCCACTTATAAACTCCCCAAACTTTCTGGTTATGCAATCAGGTGTTGGGGATACAGGGGAAGCATAATATCTCACCCAAAACTAGCAAATCCTACATCCAGTTGTATCCATCCTTCAACACATAACCAAGAAACTTTCGGAAATCGTTTACCTAAACCTTCGAAAAGCATCCGTTATACGAGTTATGGCAATACACCCAAACTCCTGCCCCAGTACTGGGTGGCGTCGAGGTTATCTCACCAACAACTGCATAAAAGAGATTTTTGATGTCGGCGAAACTCAGGTATTCCAGAACTACAATGATAAAATTGTGATGACAACACTTCGGAGCTCAACTCCCCAGGACACTGCACAACCTCTAAATGTCAGGAGGCACCAAGAACAATGTTCTCGTCACAAAACCATCGAAACAATTCCAAGATACCCGCGAGATCCTAAAAAAATAGTGAAATTTGAGGAGAGAAGAGTCAAAACTCTATGTCAGGAGGCCTCACCAGAGCGACGAAGGGACTGAGAAGTAAAAAGAATCCTACTCTCCGATATATATAATCCTAAGACTCAAAACATTTTTTCTAGACTCAACAACGGCAGCGATTCGATCAAGCAGGGGGCTCCTAAGTCGGGGATGGCTCTGATTACCAACTTGTAACACCCACGATGCGGCTATATCTCCCACGTGTCGAAGCACGACTTAGAGGAATAACCGCATGGTAGGCATGTCGCAAGAGGGGTAATCTTTACACATCCCATTTACTGAATAAGAAAGGCATAAAGAGTTGGCTTACAATCGCCACTTCACACAATACATAAATATAGCATTACATCATCCAGAACACAATCAAGGTCCGACTACGGAACCAAATAAAGAAACACAACCCCTAATGCTAGATCCCCGATCGCCCCGACTGGGCTCCACTACTTATCGTCTGGAAAGGAAACATAGTAACGAACATGATCTTCACCGAGCTCCCACTTGAGCTGGGTTGCGTCACCTGCACGGTTATCATCGGCACCTGCAACTGTTTGGAAGTATCTGTGAGCCACGAGGACTCAGCAATCTCACACCCTCGCGATCAAGACTATTTAAGCTTATGGGTAGGAAAGGGTAGTGAGGTGGAGCCGTAGCAAGCATTAAGCATATATGGTGGCTAACATATGCAAAAGAGAGCGAGAAGAGAAGCAAAGCACGGTCGAGAAGCTATAATGATCAAGAAGTGATCCTGAAGAACTACTTACGTTCAAGCAATAACACGAGACCGTGTTCTCTTCCCAGACTCTGCCGAAAAGAGACCATCACGGCTACACACGCGGTTGATTAATTTTAATTAGATTAAGTGTCAAGTTTTCTACAACCGTATATTAACAAATTCCCATCTGCCCATAACCGCGGGCACGACTTTCGAAAGTTCAAAACCCTGCAGGGGTGTCCCAACTTAGCCCATCACAAGCTCTCACGGTCAACAAAGGATATTCCTTCTCCCAGGACGACCCGATTAGACTCGGAATCCCGGTTGCAAGACATTTTGACAATGGTAAAACAAGACCAGCAAAGCCGCCCGATGTGCCGACAAATCCCGATAGGAGTCGCACGTATCTCATTCTCAGGGCACACCGGATGAGCGCTCCATACAACTAAAACCAAACCTCGAGTTTCCCCGAGGGGGCGATGCAAAGGACTCTAGTTTGGACCAACACTCAGAGGAGCACTGGCCCGGGGGATTAAAATAAAGATGACCCTTGAGTCTGCAGAACCCAAGGGAAAAGGCTTAGCTGGCAAATGGTAAAACCAAGGTTGGGCCTTGCTGGAGGAGTTTTATTCAAGGCGAACTGTCAAGGGGTTCCCATTATAACCCAACCGCGTAAGGAACGCAAAATCAAGGAACATAACACCGGTATGACAAAAACTAGGGCGGCAAGAGTGGAACAAAATACCAGGCAAAAGGCCGAGCCTTCCACCCTTTACCAAGTATATAGATGCACTAAAGTAAACAAGATATGATAGTAATGATATCCCAACAATAATCATGTTCCAACATGGAACAAACTTCATCTTCACCTGCAACTAGCAACGCTATAAGAGGGGCTGAGCAAAGCGGTAACATAGCCAAACAACGGTTTGCTAGGCAAGGTGGGTTAGAGGCTTGACATGGCAATATGGGAGGCATGATATAGCAAGTGGTAGGTATCGCGGCATAGCAATAGAGCGAGCAATCAGCAAGCAAACATAGAAGTGATTTCGAGGGTATGGTCATCTTGCCTGCAAAGTTCTCAGAGTAGATGAAAGCTTGATCCTCGTAAGCGTACTCAATGGGTTCCTCGATCACGAACTCGTCTCCCGGCTCTAGCCAAAGCAAGAACACAAGCAAAGGACCAACAAGCAATCACAGTGCAATGCGCAAGCAACATGATGCAAAACACGACATGATATGCGGGATGTGATATGCAATGCATATGCGTGCTCCGGAAGGAAAAGAATGAACAATGCATCAACTTGGCAAATAAAGTGTGCCGCTGGAAAGATGAGATGATTTTGGTCGAAATCGATATAAATATCACAGGAATCAGATACACGTTTTGCAAATGACAAGCAAGACAAGAATGGCACAATTCTGCGATTAACAGCACGATGCCATCTAGAATGCAACAAGAAACTAAGCTACTGCACTCCAACATAGCAACAAAGCACATGGTAGTGATCTACTCAAGATGCTTGACAAAAGATGAACACTGAGCTATGGCTAAATCACACAAGAGCAGGTTCAAACAAGCATGGCAATAGTGCAAAAGAAATCAGCATCACAGACTTAGTGAAAATACTAACATGCCAGGAATTAAAACATGAAGCAATGTTTAGAGCACGATAACAACATGCTACAGGAACAGAACATAGTTATACAAGGCATGGAATGAATCTACTCAAAGCATATAACAAAAGTCTCTTACTGACCAAGAGCCAAAAAGGCACAGAAGATATGATAGCACCCATGTAAACATAGCAAGTTTCGTTAACAGATTCAGACTTAGCAGAAAACTGGGCATGGCATAAACAGAATTGTGAAGGCATCTTTGCGAGCTCGATTCACTCAACAAAAGGCATTGCATGACAAGATAAGCATATCATCAGCAAGAAAACATGTTCATGAAGCTAACCATGGCAAGAACAATTTCATAGCATGCATGGATCAACTACAACATCCTTGGAAAAATTGATTAACACATAACCAATCTGCGAGGAACATTTTATAGGTAAAGTAGAGCAAGATTAAGTCATGCTAAGGCACTCCATAATTTCAAACAGGGGCATGGATGGATAGAGCACAACCACATGTCCAAATCATCCTTAATGAACATACTCAAAAAAGCATGGATCTCACTGTAGCAGCATGAATACATGACATAAAAATAACAACTGGGAAATGACAGTGAAATCCTGAGATCCTAAAAGCAGCAATAACACGAAGGCTACTTTCCATGCTTGTGCTAGTCACCACAAAGATCACAAAAATACATGGCATACACCCCTGTAAAGATGGCATGGCATAGACCAAAATACATGTAGAGCTCATGCCCATATGCAGCACACAATAATCATGGCAAAAATGACAAATGCTCATAATCTGCTTAGTAACAGGAACTAACATTTTATAGAACTCTTGCATCAACAATTTGGGCATCAATATGGACTCAAACAAGCAGGTCACAATGGGACAAAATAAAGAGCACATCCTGATGAACATTTTGATATATCATACACGCAATTCGGAACAACATGCACAAAGTTACACACTCCACAAGATGCATGAATGATGTAAAATCTCAAGGACTTAGAGAAAAAACAACATCCGGAAAACTAGACGGGGTTGACCCGGGACGAAGTGGTGTGGTTCGAGCGGAGGCGTTTGGTTGGAGGACTCAAGCCGTCCGGGGATGGCGACGTGCAGATCTGGGGAGGTGGCCGGTGACATGGCTCCGACGAGTAGGGAGGCCGTCCGGTCGCCGGAGAAGGCAGAGGAGACCGGGGTCGGCCGGAACGGGGAGATCCGGGGACGGGGATCCCGGATCCGGCGTCGGAGGCGAGGCGGGAGGCGATGGCAGGTGTGGCGGCGAGCTCCTGCGACAAGGACCACGGCCGGCGGCGAGGTCTTGCACGGGCGGTGGATCCGCGGCGGAGGAGGCAAAAACAGTCGGCGGGCGAGCAGGCGGCGGCGAGCAAAGCTCCGGCAGCGTAGCAGCGTTAGAGGCCGAGGCACGCGGGGAGCGGAGGGATCCGGCGACGCAGGCTTGCGCAAGTGCGGCCTCGGGCCCCGATGGGCTTCGGCGGGCTTGCCCCGGGCCTGGGCGGGCCGCGCTGGAGGAGACGCGCTGGGGAGGACGCGTGGCATGATGGGAGTGGCCACGGGCGAACCTGGCGGCGGCGCTGGCCATTGGGGGCACGACAAGTGGCGGGGAGAGGTGCTGGCGGCGGATCCGAGGAGGAGGCGGCGGCTAGAAGTTGGGTGGTGGTTGGGCTGGCGCGGAAAACAAAGCAGGGGCTAGGGATTCCGAAAATGGAGGCTAGGGTCTATATATAGCAGTTACAGCTAGGGTTCGGGGGGTTTTGGGGGCATTCCGAAGGGGTGTTGGGCTGCAACACACACGAGGCCTTTACGGATCCCCGGTTAACCGTTGGAGTATCAAACGGACTCCAAATGGCACGAAACTTGACATGCGGTCTACCGGTGGTGTACCAAGGCTGCTTGGCAAATCTCGGTCCATTCCGAGAAAGTTTAACACCCGCTCACGAAAAGAGGCAAAAGGGGGCGCCGGAGGGCGTAGGAGTGCCGGATTGAGAAACGGACAACGGAGAAATTGCTCGGATGCATGAGACGAACACGTATGCAAATGCGATGCACATGATGACATGATATGAAATGCATGACATGGACAAAAGCAAAACGAAGACAAAACCCAACCACGAGGGAATATCATAACTTAGAGCCGAAAATGGCAAGAGTCAGAGTACAAATACGGAAAGTTGTATCCGGGGCGTTACACACGCGCCTTAGGTTTTTCCTCTGTTTCTTTTTGTCAACGCTGTCACACACACACTGGGCCTAATCCGCCGGTGGTCTGCACTGAGCTTCTCAATCCGGCACAGTATTGTTTTTTTTCTCTGCGCAATGGTTTTTCTTTTTTTCAGAGAATGTCTGTTTTACAGTTTGGCCCCTGAACTTCATGCATATAATAACTCTTTAACCATGCATCGGTTTAAAACAAACTTTACATGTAAAATGCTTAGAATTTTGTGTAGATTAATATTTTCCAACTTTCATGCATGTTTAAAATGTTGTTTGTGTTTAATTTGCCTTATTTCCTTGTTAAAATGATTTGATTCATAACTTAATAATCGTAGCTCCAAACTTAACAATCTTTATATGTAAATGGGGTAGAAAATGAATAGTTTAACATGGTGTACTTGCTTTGCATGTTTAACAGCTCTAAAACATGGTTTTGGGCAAAAGAATACCAAATTCATATTGTTCTGGCCTCATTTAAACTTGCCTAGATAGGTAGTTTTCATATGCTTCACCTCTAGCCATGTTTAATAACATTTAACCTTGTTGGGTACATAAACGGGAGAGAACTAAATAAGTCATGTGCCATTTCGTCAATATGCAACTCATTGCATATTGAGCTCCACTTAACTTGTAGTTTTGCTTGTGCACTTTGCCATGCCAATGCCTCATTAAACCGGACATGCATCATACTTGTTTGTGCATCATGCCATGTTTATGCTTGTTGGTTTACTATGTTGCTTGCTTCTTTCCGGCTAGCTTCTCTCGTTAGCTTCGGTTTCGTTCCGGAGTTGTGAGGATTCGTTCGGCTACGTTGGTTCGTCTCCTTCATGGTTTCGTTCTTCTTCCTTGCGGGATCTCAGGCAAGATGACCATACCCTCGAAATCACTTCTATCTTTGTTTGCTAGTTGTTTGCTCTATTGCCATGCCGCGCTACCTACCATTTACTATATCATGCCTCCCATATTGCCATGTCAAGCCTCTAACCCACCTTTCCTAGCAAACCGTTGTTTGGCTATGTTACCACTTTTGCTCAGCCCCTTTTATAGCATTGCTAGTTGTAGGTGAAGTTGAAGTTTGTTCCATGTTGGAACATGGATATGTTGGGATATCACAATATATCTTATTTAATTAATGCATCTATATACTTGGTAAAGGGTGGAAGGCTCGGCCTGATGCATGGTGTTTTGTTCCAGTCTTGCCGCCCTAGTTTCCGTCATACCGGTGTTATGTTCCTTGATTTTGTGTTCCTTACGCGGTTGGGTGTTATGGGAACCCCTTGACAATTCGCTTTGAATAAAACTCCTCCAGCAAGGCCAAACCTTGGTTTTACATTTGCCTAACAACCTATAACTTTCCCTTGGGTTTTCGCGAGCCCGAAGGTCATCTTTATTTTAACCCCCCCCCCCCCCCGGGCAAGTGCTCCTCTGAGTGTTGGTCCAAAATAGAGCCACTTGCAGTGCCACCTTGGGGAAACTTGAGGGTTGGTTTTAGCTGTATGTAGTGTTCATCCGATGTGCCCTGAGAACGAGATATGTGCAGTTCCTATCGGGATTTGTCGACACATTAGGGCGGTTTACTGGTCTTGTTTTACCATTGTCGAAATGTCTTCTAACCAGGATCCGAGACTGATCGGGTCTTCTCAGGAGAAGGAATATCCTTTGTTGACCGTGAGAGCTTGTGATGGGCTATGTTGGGACACCCCTGCATGGTATATACTTTCGAGAGCCGTGCCCGCGGTTATGTGGCAGATGGGAATTTTTTAATGTATGGTTGTAGAGAACTTGACACTTGACTTAATTAAAATGCATCAACCGCGTGTGTAGCTGTGATGGTCTCTTCTCGGCGGGGTCCGGGAAGTGAACGCGGTTCTTGTGTTATGCTTGAACGTAAGTAGTTTCAGGATCACTTCTAGTTCATGACCGTGCATTGCTTCTCTTCTCGCTCTTATTTGCGTATGTTAGCCACCATATATGCTTAGTGCTTGCTGCATCTCCACCTCACTACCCTTTCCTACCCATAAGCTTAAATAGACTTGATCTCGCGGCTGTGAGATTGCTGAGTCCTCGTGACTCACAGATACTTCCAAACAGTTGCAGGTGCCGATGATACCAGTACAGATGACGCAACCGAGCTCAAGTGAGAGCTCGATGAAGATCTTGTTCATTGTGTTGTTTCGTTTCCTATTGATCAGTACTGGAGCCCAGTTGGGACGATCAGGGATCTAGCATTTGGGGTTGTCTTCTTTTACTTTGGTTCCGCAGTCAGACCTTGATTGTATTCGGGATGTTGTATGTTTAACTTGTATTGTGTGAAGTGGCGATTGTAAGCCAACTCTTTATCCCTTTCTTATTCAGTACATAGGATTGTGTGAAGATTACCCCTCTTGCGACAAACCTACCATGCGGCTATGCCTCTAAGTCGTGCCCCGACACGTGGGAGACGTAGCCGCATTGTGGGTGTAACAGCACCTTTAAGCCTCTCTGCTTCCGATGCGGGCTTGAGGGACACATCTCGTCAGGGTGCTCACATCCTCGGAGCCCGCGGCCGGAGGAGGAGCTCCGGCGTGAGGCCATGGCCAAGGTGGCGCAGACTTGTCTGCAGCAACCACCAGCAGGGCTCGCGCGGAGGCTGTCATCGGTGACTCGGCAGGTCTCTCCTTAGGGGAGGCCCTCATCAGTCCCGGCCGATACCGTACCTGCGGAAGCCTGGCTTGCGCTGCATGCGGCGGCCGCGGCTCCATCGGCCATGGACGTCTGCATCATCTCGCGGACCCATGAGATGGATGACATGGAGCGACGACTCAAAACAGTTGTGGTCGCGTACATTGGTGATTCCAGGCCGGCGGTTCCGTTTGTGGAGGCGGCTGAGGCTATCGCGGCCCAATTGGATGTTCCCAGGCATAAGTTTCCCGTTCATAAGTTCTTCCCGGAGGATTTTCTTGTGGTCTTTGCGACGCTGGAGCTCAGGAACCAGGCCCTGATGGTGGACTTCATTGAGCATGGCTTCTTCAAGTTGTTCTTTAGGCCTTGGCTGCGGCAACCACAAGCGGTGTCAAAAGTGATGCGCTCTGAGGTGGATCTGATGATTGAGGGAGTGTCGTCCCATGTCTGGATGAGGGACACGACTGCGGAGCTCCTGGGCTCGGGCTGCATGGTGGAGAGCTTGTTAAAATGAGGCGCTACTGCTACTTAGCAGTAGCGCGTCCGCTAGAACGGCGCTACTGTTACCCGCTTAGCAGTAGCGCGGCAGGAACAGAACGCGCTACTGTTGGGGAACGTAGTAATTTCAAAAATTTCCTATGCACATGCAAGATCATGGTGATGCATAGCAACGAGAGGGGAGAGTGTTGTCCACGTACCCTCGTAGACCGAAAATGGAAGCGTTAGCACAACGCGGTTGATGTAGTCGTACGTCTTCATGATCTGACCGATCAAGTACCGAACGCATGGCACCTCCGAGTTCTGCACACGTTCAACTCGATGATGTCCCTCGAACTCCAATCCAGCCGAGTGTTGAGGGAGACTTTCGTCAGCACGACGGCGTGGTGACGATGATGATGTTCTACCGACGCAGGGCTTCGCCTAAGCACCGCTACGATACGATCGAGGTGGATTATGGTGGAGGGGGGCACCACACACGGCTAAGAGATCAAGAGATCAATTGTTGTGTCTTTGGGATGCCCCCTGCCCCCATATATAAAGGAGTGGAGGAGGGGGAGGGACGGCCCTCTCTATGGCGCGCCCTAGGGGAGTCCTACTCCCACCGGGAGTAGGATTCCCCCTTTCCTAGTAGAACTAGGAGCCCTTCCAAGTAGTAGGAGTAGGAGGGAAGGAAAGGAAAGGGAAAAGGAGAAGGAAGGAAGGGGACGCCCCCCTCCCTAGTCCAATTCGGACCAGCCCAAGGGGAGGGGTGCGGCCACCCTTTGAGGCCTTTCTCTCCTTTCCTGTATGGCCCATTAAGGCCCAATACGAATTCCCATAACTCCCCGGTACTCCCGAAAATACCCGAATCACTCGGAACCTTTCCGATGTCCGAATATAGTCATCCAATATATCGATCTTTACATCTCGACCATTTCTAGACTCCTAGTCATGTCTCCGATCTCATTCGGGACTCCGAACTCCTTCGGTACATCAAAACACATAAACTCATAATATGACCATCATCGAACTTTAAGCGTGCGGAACCTACGGGTTCGAGAACTATGTAGACATGACCAAGACACGTCTCCGGTCAATAACCAATAGCGGAACCTGGATGCTCATATTGGCTCCTACATATTCTACGAAGATCTTTATCGGTCAAACCGCATAACAACATACGTTGTTCCCTTTGTCATCGGTATGTTACTTGCCCGAGATTCGATCGTCGGTATCTCAATACCTAGTTCAATCTCGTTACGGGCAAGTCTCTTTACTCGTTCCGTAATACATCATTCTGCAACTAACTCGTTAGTTGCAATGCTTGCAAGGCTTTAAGTGATGTGCATTACCGAGTGGGCCCACAGATACCTCTCCGACAATCGGAGTGACAAATCCTAATCTCGAAATACACCAACCCAACAAGTACCTTTGGAGACACCTGTAGAGCACCTTTATAATCACCAAGTTACGTTGTGACGTTTGGTAGCACACAAAGTGTTCCTCCGGTAAACGGGAGTTGCATAATCTCATAGTCATAGATGTATAAGTCATGAAGAAAGCAATAGCAACAAACTAAATGATCAAGTGCTAAGCTAACGGAATGGGTCAAGTCAATCACATCATTCTCCTAATGATGCGATCCCGTTAATCAAATGACAACTCATGTCTATGGTTAGGAAACATAACCATCTTTGATCAACGAGCTAGTCAAGTAGAGGCATACTAGTGACACCATGTTTGTCTATGTATTCACACATGTATTATGTTTCCGGTTAATACAATTCTAGCATGAATAATAAACATTTATCATGATATAAGGAAATAAATTATAACTTTATTATTGCCTCTAGGGCATATTTCCTTGAGTCTCCCACTTGCACTAGAGTCAATAATCTAGTTCACATCGCCATGTGATTTAATACCAATAATTCACATCACCATGTGATTAACACCCATAGTTCACATCAACATGTGACCAACACCCAAAGGGTTTACTAGAGTCAATAATCTAGTTCACATCGCTATGTGATTAACACCCAAAGAGTACTAAGGTGTGATCATGTTTTGCTTGTGAGAGAAGTTTAGTCAACGGGTCTACCACATTCAGATCCGTAAGTATTTTGCAAATTTCTATATCAACAATGCTCTGCACTGAGCTACTCTAGCTAATTGCTCCCACTTTCAATATGTATCCAGATTGAGACTTTGAGTCATCTGGATCAGTGTCAAAACTTGCATCGATGTAACCCTTTATGACGAACCTTTTGTCACTTCCATAATCGAGAAACATATCCTTATTCCACTAAGGATAATTTTGACCAATGTCCAGTGATCTACTCCTGGATCACTATTGCACTCCTTTGCCAAACTCAGGGCAGGGTATACAATAGGTCTGGTACATAGCATGGCATACTTTATAGAACCTATGGCTGAGGCATAGGGAATGACTTTCATTCTCTCTCTATCTTCTGTCGTGGTCGGGTTTTGAGTCTTACTCAACTCACACCTTGTAACACAGGCAAGAACTCCTTCTTTGACTGTTCCATTTTGAACTACTTCAAAATCTTGTCAAGGTATGTACTCATTGGAAAACTTATCAAGCGTCTTGATCTATCTCTATAGATCTTGATACTCAATATGTAAGCAGCTTTACCGAGGTCTTTCTTTGAAAAAACTCCTTTCAAACATTCCTTTATGCTTTGCAGAATAATTCTACATCATCTCCGATCAACAATATGTCATACATATACTTATCAGAAATGTTGTAGTGCTCCCACTCACTTTCTTGTAAATACAGGCTTCACCGCAAGTCTGTATAAAACTATATGCTTTGATCAACTTATCAAAGCGTATATTCCAACTCCGAGATGCTTGCACCAGTCCATAGATGGATCACTGGAGCTTGCATATTTTGTTAGTACCTTTAGGTTCGACAAAACTTTCTGGTTGCATCATATACAACTCTTCTTTAATAAATCCTATTAAGGAATGCAGTTTTGTTTATCCATTTGCTAGATTTCATAAAATGCGGCAATAGCTAACATGATTCGGACAGACTTAAGCATAGATACGAGTGAGAAATTCTCATCGTGGTCAACACCTTGAACTTGTCGAAAACCTTTTTGCGACAATTCTAGCTTTGTAGATAATAACACTACTATCAGCGTCCGTCTTCCACTTGAAGATCCATTTAATCTCAATGGCTCGCCGATCTTTGGGCAAGTCAATCAAAGTCCATACTTTGTTCTTATACATGGATCTCATCTCAGATTTCATGGCCTCAAGCCATTTCGCGGAATCTGGGCTCATCATTGCTTCCTCATAGTTCGTAGGTTCGTCATGGTCAAGTAACATGACCTCCAGAACAGGATTACCATACCACTCTGGTGCGGATCTCACTCTGGTTTACCTACAAGGTTCGGTAGTAACTTGATCTGAAGTTACATGATCATCATCATTAGCTTCCTCACTAATTGGTGTAGTAGTCACAGGAACAAATTTCTATGATGAACTACTTTCCAATAAGGGAGCAGGTACAATTACCTCATCAAGTTCTACTTTCCTCCCACTCACTTCTTTTGAGAGAAACTCCTTCTCTAGAAAGGATCCATTCTCAGCAACGAATATCTTGCCTTCGGATCTGTGATAGAAGGTGTACCCAACAGTTTCTTTTGGGTATCCTATGAAGATTTACTTCTCCGGTTTGGGTTCGAGCTTATCATGTTGAAACTTTTTCACATAGGCATCGCAGTCCCAAACTTTAAACGACAGCTTAGGTTTATCGCCAAACCACAGTTCATATGGTGTCATCTCCACGGATTTAGATGGTGCCATATTTAACATGAATGTAGTTGTCTCTAATGCATAACCCCAAAATGATAGTGGTAGATCGGTAAGAGACATCATAGATCGCACCATATCTAATAAAGCACGGTTATGACGTTCGGACACACCATTACACTGTGGTGTTCCAGGTGGCGTGAGTAGTGAAACTATTTCACATTGTTTTAACTGAAGGCCAAACTCGTAACTCAAATATTTTACTTCTGTGATCATATCGTAGAAACTTTTATTTTTGTTACGATGATTCTCCACTTCACTCTGAAATTCTTTGAACTTTTCAAATATTTCAGACTTGTGTTTCATCAAGTAGATATACTCATATCTGCTCAAATCATCTATGAAGATCAGAAAATAATGATACCTGCCGCAAGCCTCAATATTCATCGGATCACATACATCAGTATGTATGATTTCCAACAAATCTGTTGCTCGCTCCATTGTTCCGGAGAATGGAGTCTTAGTCATCTTGCCCATGAGGCATGGTTCGCAAGCATCAACTGATTCATAATCAAGTGTTTCCAAAAGCCCATCAGCATGGATTTTCTTCATGCTCTTTACACCAATATGACCTAAACGGCAGTGCCACAAATAAGTTTCACTATCATTATTAACTTTGCATCTTTTGGCTTCAATATTATGAAAATGTGTATCACCACGATCGAGATCCAACAAACCATTTTCATTGGGTGTATGACCATAGAAGGTTTTATTCATGTAAACAGAACAACAATTATTCTCTAACTTACATGAATAACTGTATTGCAATAAACATGATCCAATCATATTTATGCTCAATGCAAACACCAAATAATATTTATTTAGGTTCAACACTAATCCCGAAAGTATAGGGAGTGTGCGATGATGATCATATCAATCTTGGAACCACTTCCAACACACATCGTCACTGCACCCTTAACTAGTCTCTATTTATTTTGCAACTCCCATTTCGAGTTACTACTCTTAGCAACTGAACCAGTATCAAATACCGAGGGGTTGCTATAAACACTAGTAAAGTACACATCAGTAACATGTATATCAAATATAGCTTTGTTCACTTTGCCATCCTTCTTATCCACCAAATACTTGGGGTAGTTCCGCTTCTAGTGACCAGTCCCTTTGCAGTAGAAGCACTTAGTCTCAGGCTTAGGTCCAGACTTGGGTTTCTTCACTTGAGCAGCAACTTGTTTGCCGTTCTTCTTGAAGTTCCCCTTCTTCCCTTTGCCCTTTTCTTGAAACTAGTGGTATTTTCAACCATCAACACTTGATGCTTTTCTTGACTTCTACCTTCGTCGATTTCAGCATAACGAAGAGCTTGGGAATTGTTTTCGTCATCCCTTGCATACTATAGTTCATCATGAAGTTCTACTAACTTGGTGATGGTGACTAGAGAATTCTGTCAATCACTATTTTATCTGGAAGATTAACTTCCACTTGATTCAAGCGATTGTAGTACCCAGACAATCTGAGCACATGCTCACTGCTTAAGCTATTCTCCTCCATCTTTTAGCTATAGAACATGTTGGAGACTTCATATCTCTCAACTCGGGTATTTGCTTGAAATATTAACTTCAACTCCTGGAACATCTCATATGGTCCATGACGTTCAAAACGTCTTTGAAGTCCCGATTCTAAGCCGTTAAGCATGGTGCAATAAACTATCAAGTAGTCGTCATATTGAGCTAGCCAAACGTTCATAATGTCTGCATCTGCTCCTGCAATAGGTCTGTCACCTAGTGGTGCATCAAGGACATAATTCTTCTGTGCAGCAATGAGGATAGTCCTCAGATCACGGATCCAATCCGCATCATTGCTACTAACATCTTTCAACTCAGTTTTCTCTAGGAACATATCAAAAATAAAACAAGGGAGCTAAACGCGAGCTATTGATCTACAACATAGATATGCTAATACTACCAGGACTAAGTTCATGATAAATTAAAGTTCAATTAATCATATTACTTAAGAACTCCCACTTAGATACACATCCCTCTAATCATCTAAGTGATCACGTGATCCAGATCAACTAAACCATAACCGATCATCACGTGAAATGGAGTAGTTTTCAATGGTGAACATCACTATGTTGATCATATCTACTATAAGATTCACACTCGACCTTTCGGTCTCAGTGTTCCGAGGCCATATCTGCATATGCTAGGCTCGTCAAGTTTAACCTGAGTATTCTGGGTGTGCAAAACTGGCTTGCACCCGTTGTAGATGGACGTAGAGCTTATAACACCCGATCATCACATGGTGTCTGGGCACGACGAACTTTGGCAACAGTGCATACTCAGGGAGAACACTTTTATCTTGAAATTTAGTGAGAGATCATCTTATAATGCTACCGTCAATCAAAGCAAGATAAGATGCATAAAAGATAAACATCACATGCAATCAATATAAGTGATATGATATGGCCATCATCATCTTGTGCTTGTGATCTCCATCTCCGAAGCACCGTCATGATCACCATCGTCACCGGCGCGACACCTTGATCTTCATCTTAGCATCATTGTCGTCTCGCCAATCTTATGCTTCTACGACTATCGCTACCACTTAGTGATAAAGTAAAGCATTACAGGGCGATTGCATTGCATACAATAAAGCGACAACCATATGGCTCCTGCCAGTTGCCGATAACTCGGTTACAAAACATGATCATCTCATACAATAAAAAATAGCATCACATTTTGACCATATCACATCACAACATGCCCTGCAAAAACAAGTTAGACGTCCTCTACTTTGTTGTTGCAAGTTTTACGTGGCTGCTACGGGCTTAGCAAGAACTGTTCTTACCTACGCATCAAAACCACAATGATAGTTTGTCAAGTTGGTGTTGTTTTAACCTTCGCAAGGACCGAGCGTAGCCACACTCGGTTCAACTAAAGTTGGGGAAACGGACACCCGCTAGTCACCTGTGTGCATAGCACGGCGGTAAAACCAATTTCGCGTAAGCGTACGCGTAATGTCGGTCCAGGCCGCTTCATCCAATAATACTGCCGAACCAAAGTATGACATGCTGGTAAGCAGTATGACTTGTATCGCCCACAACTCACTTGTGTTCTACTTGTGCATATAATATCTACGCATAAAACCTGGCTCGGATGCCACTGTTGGGGAACGTAGTAATTTCAAAAATTTCCTACGCACATGCAAGATCATGGTGATGCATAGCAACGAGAGGGGAGAGTGTTGTCCATGTACCCTCGTAGACCGAAAACGGAAGCGTTAGCACAACGCGGTTGATGTAGTCGTACGTCTTCACGATCCGACTGATCAAGTACCGAACGCACGGCACCTCCGAGTTCTGCACACGTTCAACTCGATGACGTCCCTCGAACTCTAATCCAGCCGAGTGTTGAGGGAGAGTTTTGTCAGCACGACGGCATGGTGACGATGATGATGTTCTACCGACGCAGGGCTTCGCCTAAGCACCGCTACGATACGATCGAGGTGGATTATGGTGGAGGGGGGCACCGCACACGGCTAAGAGATCAAGAGATCAATTGTTGTGTCTTTGGGGTGCCCCCTGCCCCCGTATATAAAGGAGTGGAGGAGGGGGAGGGACGGCCCTCTCTATGGCGCGCCATAGGGGAGTCCTACTCCCACCGGGAGTAGGATTCCCCCTTTCCTAGTAGAACTAGGAGCCCTTCCAAGTAGTAGGAGTAGGAGGGAAGGAAAGGGAAGGAAAAAGGAGAAGGAAGGAAGGGGGCGCCCCCCCTCCCTAGTCCAATTCGGACCAGCCCATGGGGAGGGGTGCGGCCACCCTTTGAGGTCTTTCTCTCCTTTCCCGTATGGCCCATTAAGGCCCAATACGAATTCCCGTAACTCCTCGGGACTCCCGAAAATACCCGAATCACTCGGAACCTTTCCGATGTCCGAATATAGTCGTCCAATATATCGATCTTTACGTCTCAGCCATTTCGAGACTCCTCGTCATTTCTCCGATCTCATCTGGGACTCCGAACTCCTTCAGTACATCAAAACATATAAACTCATAATATAACCGTCATCGAACTTTAAGCGTGCGGACCCTATGGGTTCGAGAACTATGTAGACATGACCGAGACACGTCTCCGGTCAATAACCAATAGTGGAACCTGGATGCTCATATTGGCTCCTACATATTCTACGGAGATCTTTATCGGTCAAACCGCATAACAACATACGTTGTTCCCTTTGTCATCGGTATGTTACTTGCCCGAGATTCGATCGTCGGTATCTCAATACCTAGTTCAATCTCGTTACGGGCAAGTCTCTTTACTCATTCCATAATACATCATTCTGCAACTAACTCATTAGTTGCAATGCTTACAAGGCTTTAAGTGATGTGCATTACCGAGTGGGTCCAAAGATACCTCTCCGACAATCGGAGTGACAAATCCTAATCTCGAAATACGCCAACCCAACAAGTACCTTCGGAGACACCTGTAGAGCACATTTATAATCACCCAGTTACATTGTGACGTTTGGTAGCACACAAAGTGTTTCTCCGGTAAACGGGAGTTGCATAATCTCATAGTCATAGGAACATGTATAAGTCATGAAGAAAGCAATAGCAACAAACTAAACGATCAAGTGCTAAGCTAACGGAATGGGTCAAGTCAATCACATCATTCTCCTAATGATGTGATCCCGTTAATTAAATGACAACTCATGTTTATGGTTAGGAAACATAACCATCTTTGATCAACGAGCTAGTCAAGTAGAGGCATACTAGTGACACTCTGTTTGTCTATCTTTTCACACATGTATTATGTTTCCGGTTAATACAATTCTAGCATGAATAATAAACATTTATCATGATATAAGGAAATAAATAATAACTTTATTATTGCCTCTAGGGGATATTTCCTTCAGCTACTACTATAATTGCCACACCGTTCCCGACGTGCTAGGTATAGTAGTAGCGCCCTTCTACGAACAGCGCTACTACTACAGATTTTAGCAGCAGCGCGTTTTGCCTCCCCACGCTACTGTTAAAGCTATTTTCACCTAACCATCCGAGCGGCCTGATTCCCTCTCCTCTGCTTCCTCCCCCAATTCTCCTCTACTATTCCTCGTCGCCTCCGCCTCGCCACCATCTTCCCCGACTCCGCCTCACCATTGTCTCCCCCGACCCCGCCTCGACGACATCTCCCCCGACCCCGCCTTGCCGCCGTCTCCCTCGACCCGCCTCGCCGCTGTCTCCCCCGACCCCGCCTCGCCGTCGTCTCCCCCGACTCCGCCTCGACGCGCCTCGGTGTCGCCGTCTCCCCCGACCCCATTTCTCTCCCCGCCCTCTGTAAGCACTCTCCCCTTCCGATCCCTCTTCTCTGCTTAGTATGAACCCTAGATATTTAGTGCTAGTTAGTATGAACCCTAGGCTATTTTTAGTGCTAGTTAGTTAATTACTTATATGGTAATTAGGGAAGTAGTTCCTAGGTACTAATTAGTTAGTAAGAACTAGGTAGTAATTAGGTATTAGTTTATTTTTTTATAGTAAGATTATTTTTAGTAAGAACTAATTGAATTAATAGAACTCGTTAGTAAGAACTTGTTGCTATTTTTTTAGTTAAAGCAATTTTTCCTGCATCGACGTCGACGATGCCTATCCCGCATCCTCGTGGTCGAGTCGGCGGAGGACAACACCTGCTTGACCAGACGGGCCATGTCCGGGACTGGGATCTGCCGGGGTGGTACTGGGAGGCGCTACCTACCGGGAGGCGCAGGTTGGTGAGGAGGCAGCATGTCGTTGATCCGAACCTTCTTTGGTGGAGGTCGCGTGGGCCAGTGATGGTCCAGAGGCTCGAGGACCCCGCAGAGGTGGTGCGTCATAGGGTTAGTGAGGAGGACGCGCACGTCCGTCGCTACTTGTTTGCGTTGGAGCATAGGTTCTCCAATACCCGGCAGGTTCTCCAGGGATCTCACTGGAGCTATGATCCCGTGATGGTTCCTTCTCTGTGGGTGTCCACCGCCCGCGCCGATACCCGTCGTGTGCTAGGGTTTTAGTTGTATTAGTGATGTTATATGTATGATACTATTCAGGATGTATTAGTGATAGTATTCGGCGATGTACGGACGCATGAGATGATTTACTTTTGCTTATTGAATGCATGCTAATTTGAGTCCTATAAGATATTTTGAAATGTATATCTTGTGTTGCTCAAATAGGATATGTGCTTGCCCAAGTGGCCGGTCATGTTTGCAGGTTACACCTCCGAGTGGCCTATGTTTTGCTGGAGTGTTGATTCATTTCCGTTCCGGCAAATTTCAGGCGCTCGATATGTCCTATTTTAGCAAAGGTCATGCCGGATTTTTCCGTGAATTTTGGCATGACTTGTGCCAAAATATGTAGGAAATATCGAGTGCCCCGGATTTGTGTGTTGAATATCCTGGTAGTTGTCTTCGATCAATTTTCAATTAATGTTTTAACTATGAACATAGGAAATGTCTGACGATGAAAAGGATTTCGGTATTTGCAAATACTGCGAAGACGAGCGCGGCCTGTGCGATGGAATCTTCCTAGATGATGATAGGTGCTTCAGCATCAAACTGGACGAGAACTTCGAAGTGGATACAGTAAGTCACAACGACAAGTCTTTTTTCGTAATTAAGCATGACATTTGCTTCAACTTGTAATTTAAGCATGACATTAAGCATGACAAGTCTTTTTTTACTATTATACTAGCGTATCTCCTGCCATGCAAGAGTTTTTGTATTGAATAAGATAGGTTTCAGTTGTACTATGGAGGAAAATAAATTTTACTTGAAGACCGAGCATGGTTATATTTTCAACGTAAAATTATACAATTCAGACGACTACACCTATTTTGGATGCAAAACATGGCGATCTCTATGCAAGACTTATGCATTTGAGCCTGATATGGTTATCACCTTTGATATTCATCCGGAAGATGATATTGAAGGTAATACCGACATCTGGGTCGATGTGCAGACGCCTCCAGTTATACCATTATGTAAGTTTCTCAACCATATTTATGTCTTTGATATTGTTTATTCAAAAATAGTTGACAACTAATTTGTATTGTCAGCTTATTTCGGTGCAAGCAAACATGTCCAACACTTGGTAGACAGGACCTACTACTATCCCGGGGCTGAACTAAACTGCGAGGAGCTAAGTCATTATGTTTCATGGCTTGAGGATCTTGATACTGTCAAGACAAATTTTCTTCCTGCACTTAGAAATGTTAGTACTGAAAACGTGCGACCAATAGTGTTCGTAATGAACTACGGTCACATCTATTTAGGAAGGATGGTAAGATTTTTACTATTTGTCCTCAGTGCATCTTTTCCATACATTATTTTTGAAGCTAAACTTCATTGCTAAGTATGTTACCATACGATGTTCTTCAACAGGGACTCCCGATGAATGTTGTACCTTATGGGATCGAGACTAAAGGTATTGTCGGTGTCAAAACCGGCGGATCTCGGGTAGGGGGTCCCGAACTGTGCATCTAGGCCGGATGGTAACAGGAGATGAGGGACACAATGTTTTACCCAGGTTCGGGCCCTCTTGATGGAGGTAAAACCCTACGTCCTGCTTGATTAATATTGATGATATGGGTAGTACAAGAGTAGATATACCACGAGATCAAGGAGGCTAAACCCTAAAAGCTAGCCTATGGTATGATTGTTGTATGATGAAGTTGTCCCACGGACTAAAACTCTCCGGTTTATATAGACACCGGAGAGGGTTAGGGTTACACAAAGTCGGTTACAATGGTAGGAGATCTTGAATATCCGCATCGCCAAGCTTGCCTTCCACGCCAAGGAAAGTCCCATCCGAACACGGGACGGAGTCTTCAATCTTGTATCTTCATAGTCCTGGAGTTCGGCTGAAGGTATAGTCCGGCTACCCGAACACCCCCTAATCCAGGACTCCCTCAGTAGCCCCTAGACCATGCTTCAGTGACGACGAGTCCAGCGCGCAAATTGTCTTCGGCATTGCAAGGCGGGTTCCTCCTCCAAATTCTTCATAAAAGTTTGTAAACACCAAGAGTAGTGTCCAGCTCTGCAAAATAAGCTTCCACGTATTGCCATAGAGAGAATAATATTAACACAAATCTAATCTGCTGACGTATTCCGCAGCGTGACATCACACTACGGCCAAGCCTTTATTCGAATCGTTTTCACTTCTCCACCTCAGCGTGTTTTGCGAGGCAGTTTCCTTGGCACGTCTTGTCAAAGCAGAGATCGTGTCCCCTTTGTTTACGGGATTCTCGTTAATATGGACATGGGTAACCCAACCGCGCCACTTATCACGGCGCTTGGGAGGCAAGCAAGTTTTACTAGGCTGGTGGGGACGCATAGTCGCATCTGCCCATATAAGGGGATAAGGATCCACCTTTTTACCTACGCCTTCTTCCTCCTTTGCCTACCCATCTTCTGCGCACCCGAGCTCCAGCGCCCAAGCCCGCACTTCCTACCTCAACCCTCTCCAACAATGTCCGGAGCGGGAGGCAAGTGGATGGTCTCCTCCATCACGGAGGGCCATGTCAAAAGGTTAAGGAAGGCCGGATACTTGTCCAAAGACATCGCGCACCGGCTTCCTGAGGAGGGGCAGCTTCTCCCCACCCCAAGGCCCCATGAGAGGGTAGTATTTCTTCCCCACTTCCTCCGCGGACTGGGTTTTCCTCTCCACCCATTTGTCTGCGGGCTCATGTTCTACTATGGCCTAGATTTCCACGATCTGGCCCCGAACTTCATCCTCAATATCTCGGCGTTTATCGTCGTGTGCGAGGCTTTCCTCTGCATTCGCCCCCATTTTGGCCTCTGGCTCAAGACCTTCAACGTCAAGCCAAAGGTGGTGCGCGGCAACTAGGCGGAGTGCGGAGGTGCCATGGCGGGCAAAATTGCCAACGTCCTATGGCTCGAGGGCTCCTTTGTGGAGACCTTGAAGGGGTGGCAGTCAGGGTGGTTTTACATCACCGAGCCACACGATCCGAAGTGGATCGCAGCCCCTGAATTCCGATCCAGACCCCCTACGCGGCTCACGTCCTAGAAGGAGACGAGCTTGTCGTGGGGCGACGAAGAAGAGTTGACTGGACTGCAAAAATGCATCTAGTCCCTGGTGAACAAGTAGCTCAAGCTTGTCAACGTAATCCGGGTCATGCTCGTCTGCCGGATCCTTCCGTGTCAAGAACGGGACTTCAATTTGTGGGAGTTCAACTCGGCGCAGCACCGAACTCTGAGCAGGCTCTTCGACACGACGTACGAAGATGTCTGGAGGGGGCTAACCAAAGGCGCCAAGGCTCCCACATCCGCCTCCGAAGACCGCGGATTCAGCTCGCAGCGTCCTGCTGGCGAGGTAAGATATTTCCATCTTTTACAGGATGTTAAGTTTTTTCATAGTTTGACTCTATGCGGGATCTAAACTCCCTTACCTTTGACAGGATTGGCGGGAGAAGTCCGGACAGATTAACTGTCCGGCTCCCTTGCCCGAAGACCCAGCCCCTGCTCTCCTAGAGAAGCTGCTGGTTCCGGCACCTTATGTGGTGCCGGAGAAGAAGGCCAAGAAGAAGAAGGCCACGGGGACTCGAAAGAGTTCCCGGCATATGGTGGTGTCGGACTCGTCGTCCAACGAGTCCGAGATGCACTCCTCCCATGAAGACGAGGAGGAGGAGGAAGAAACCTCTCCCCCTCCAGCGGGGGGAGGAAAGAAGAGGAAGGCCGCCCCAGTAGGGGAGGCCGAGGGGTCCAAGAAGAGGAAACCCCTCCGCCGGACTACGTCCCTAACGCCGACGAGGACGAAGAGGAGTGGCCGGACAGGGCCAAGCGTCCGGCGAGATCGTAAGTGTTCGGATACCAGAGTAACTCATGATATTCCTTTTGTTGCACACCTTTCCCTAATGTCGGATATAATCATGCAGTCTGCCCAAGGACGGGCTCGACGAGTCATCGAGCGGCTCCCTGGATTCATCGGACGTGAATTCAGTTCCGCCCGCTGCTTTCCCCTGTGCTGCGGATGACGCCGAAGTGGCGTCGCGACAAGCTCCGGGGCGAGAGGAGGTGGTCCAGGAGGAGCCGCGAGGCGACCTCCCAGACTCCAGGAGTGAAGGGGACAAGACCCCCCCTGGGTTCCAAGTCCGGCTTTAAGCCGGACACTGCGCCAGAATCATCAACGGTTCCGGACCGCGGTAGGAGAACTCCTTCCAAGAGGAGCAAGCCTACTGAGCCGGCGTCCTCCGTCCAACCGGAGGCACCGGACAATCTGCTGGAGGAGCTTAAGGGCGCCTCCATCGACGAGGAGCACCATGCCATCATGAGTACGGTGGTCCAGAAGGTTCGGTCGGCCAAAACTGGACTGACTGAAGCTTGTGCTAGCCTTCTAACAGGCTTCGGGGTAAGTAAAAATATGTAAAAATATTACCGTATAGACAGTAGCCCCTGATGCTCTGTTTGGCGTTCGGAAAGAAAAGCCGAATAGAGGATCTATTAAATATCGCAGGAGTCTAACTAAAAAGGAGTCAATATACGTATGCAGGCTTCGCTGCTGGCCACCGCCGCACTGACTGCGGAGGTGGGTGCCCTGAAGCAGGGCCTCGAGCGGACCGAGCAAGAGCTCAGCCTTGCCAAACGGCAGCTCGAGGAGAAAGAAGGTAAGAGATACCTTATAGAAAAAATGCCTATAGGAAGGCGCAATTGCAAAAAATGACAGGAATATACTGCTTATTGTAGGGGCCACAACTAAGGTGGCGACCCTTAAGCAGGCGCTGTCCGAGGCCAAGAAGAAAGCGGCCACGGAGCGCGCCGAGAGGGAGAAATTTGAGGCGCAGGTCGGCGAGGTGCGGCAAGAGCTTCAGGTTCTCATGCAAAAACATGAGAGTTTGGAGCTCGACTCGAAGACGCGAGCGTCCGAGCTTGCTGCGGCCCTTAAAACTGCCAAATCTGCCAAGGCCGAAGCCCAGAAGGCCCTCCAGGAATTGGATGCGGTGAAAAAGATAACGGCGGGTAAGGCATTCTATATGCAAAGCAGACATATAAAAGTAAACTACTTGTTACTTACCCGAATCCAGAGCTCTCCAGGGGCATTCGCAGATCTTCCCCGCAGCGTATCCGATGTCGCCGCATTCTACCGAGCCGAGGAAGGCAGCTCGACGGAGAAGGTGTTCTGGTCTCAGTACGCTGAGGCCGGACACTCTGTGCCCTTGAGCGACCAGGTGAAGCAGCTGGTCGAGCTCCACAAGGCGGCCGAACAGGCCCTGAAGGGCTTCATAGTTCGGCTGTGGCCTGGAGAGGCCCTGCCTGGGAGCTACTTCGGACTGGTGCGGCGGCTGGTGGAGGATTGTCCAAGGCTTGAGGTCATCAAGCGCTCCGTCTGCATCGAAGGTGCCCGTAGGGCCCTTGCCCGTGCAAAGGTGCACTGGGGTAAGCTGGATGGTGAGAAGCTTGTGAAGGACGGGTCGCCGCCGGGGAAGGAGCATCGCAAGCCCGAGAACTATTACAAGGATGTTCTTGCTGGTGCCTGCCTTGTGGCGGATGAATGTACCAAGGATGTAATTTTTGAATGAACTCGCTCGTGTTATCCTGTGCGCTAAAAACTTGTTCATATGCGCTAAGCAATGCTGGAATTTAAAATATTACTTTCTGTGCGGCCGTTTATCAAAAAATTGAGAGATGGCCAGTCGTCGGCTTCTGCCCCCATGCCACTAGTGCTGGGGTGTTCGGGATAAACCTGAGCGCTCTTTTTCCCATGATTGGGTCCGTCGAGGGAGGCGGTCAGCACAACAAACAAGGCAATCGGACTATAATGCTTGAACACTCTCACTTAGCCATAGAACTCTATAATTTTAAATTTCGGCGAAGCCCTAGTATTCGGAAGACCGAGTTCGGGGCGCTATCCACGCCTTGGCCGGACAAAGCCGGTTCCTCGCTCGAAGCGGCATAAGCCTTTAAGGACTCGAAAAACATCTCAAACAGCGACCGGTCTCTCGCCTCATCATGACAGTCAGTTTTAGCTTTCTCCACTGAGGTGCTCGGCCCAGCTCAACTGGGGCACAATCCCAGTGGTTCTCCTAGTGCTACCTTAGCCGATATAGCGGAACGTAAGGCACCAAAACATAGGAGTCGAGCAAACCCAACTATTGACCCAAATCATGATTCGGAGCCGATGCATATAGTGCTATAAGTTCGGGGTGCCGCACTTGTGAAAGTGGACGGACTTCTCACGCCATATTGATGGGTACTGAAGCCCCTGGCGTATTTTGCCGTACCATAGTGTATGGATGCAGCATGTTATTAATAAACATATATATAAAAAAGGGTAATGCAAAAAATAGACAAAAAGCTATGCATTGTTTATAGAAAGGCTGCTATGAAAGCGGAACGATACAAATAGTGTGATAAGCAAAATAAATTGGACTATTTAACATGTCCTGGCCAGGGGCAGGCCGCGGAATTGTATTAAAAAACAGGTATACTGCTTGCAACAGAGACCACCTGGGAGTTCCATAATGCGGCGTGGCTTG
Source organism: Triticum aestivum (assembly GCF_018294505.1). NCBI lineage: Eukaryota > Viridiplantae > Streptophyta > Magnoliopsida > Poales > Poaceae > Triticum > Triticum aestivum. Next base: position 124,179,343 of record NC_057812.1, read on the forward strand.
TCCGCTTCCCTGGATCTTGCATCGTTTGTGCGGCAGTTGAATTGCCGAACGGGTCGTCCGAAGTATGGAGTCCTGAGAGTAAGAGAAAAAAAGAAGGAATCCGGCAGCCCCTGGTGCGGTTTAAGCCATATTTCAGGCGTGCCATGATAGTGCCCCTTCCCCTGTGCCCATGGTATTTCAAGAGCGTAGTTATGTATGCGAAGCGCTGGTTTCGCTATATCGCGAGGGCTAGGGTTGGGGCCGCATTGCTACGCTAGCTCAGAACATGCAAGGCGGTCTTGTTGTAGGGTACTCCGGGCGCGCTTGACAGTGTACGGCTTTTTAGAGGCCAAACTGGAGAACTGCCTAGAGAGGCTGCTTTGTACTTCTGCTACGGGCGCTGCTGTGTGCTCCTCCGTTCGGAGGGAGCGTCCAGTGTTCCCATTGACCATGATTACTCCTCTAGGGCCTGGCATCTTGAGCTTGAGGTATGCATAATGCAGTACCGCGTTGAATTTTGTGAATGCGGTTCACCCGAGCAGTGCGTGATAGCCACTATGGAATGGGACTATGTCGAAGATTAACTCCTCGCTTCGAAAGTTATCCGGAGATCCGAAGACCACTTCCAGTGTAACTGAGCCTGTACAGTTGGCTTCTACACCTGGTATGACGCCTTTAAAGGTCGTTTTGGTGGGCTTGATCCTCGAGGGATCTATGCCCATTTTTCGCACTGTATCCTGGTAAAGCAGGTTCAGGCTGCTGCCGCCGTCCATGAGGACTCTTGTGAGATGAAATCCGTCAATGATTGGGTCTAGAACCAATGCGGCGAAGCCGCCGTGACAGATGCTAGTGGGGTGGTCCCTTCGATCAAAGGTGATCGGGCAGGAGGACCATGGGTTGAACTTTGGGGCGACCGGCTCCATCGCATATACGTCCCGTAACGCATGCTTCTGCTCCCTCTTGGGGATGTGGGTTGCGTATATCATGTTCACCGTCCGCACTTGCGGGGGAAATCCCTTCTGTCCACTGTTGTTCAGCGGCCTGGGCTCCTCCTCGTCGTCGCTATGCAGCCCCTTGTCTTTGTTTTCGGCTCTTAACTTGTCTGCCTGCTTGAACACCCAACAATCCCTATTGGTGTGATTGGCTGGCTTTTCGGGGGTGCCATGTATCTGGCACAAGCGCTCGAGTATTCGGTCCAAACTGGACGGGCCCTGAGTTTTTCTTTTGAATGGCTGTTTCCGTTGACCGGATTTGTAGCCTCGGAATCCGGCATTAACTGCAGTATCCTCGTTGCTGTCGCTGTTAACGCGGCGCTTTTGTTTGTTTCGACACGACCTGTCACTTTTGTCCTTGGTATTCGAATTACTAGTGTTCTTGGTTAAGTTGTTACTGCGAGCTAGCCAGCTGTCTTCTCCCGCGCAAAAGCGGGTCATGAGTGTTGTGAGGGCTGCCATAGATTTCGGCTTTTCCTATCCCAGGTGCCGGGCCAGCCACTCGTCACGGATATTATGCTTGAAGGCCGCTAAGGCCTCTGCGTCCGGGCAGTTGACTATCTGGTTTTTCTTTGTTAGGAACCGTGTCCAGAATTGCCTGGCCTATTCTTCTGGCTGCTGAATTATGTGGCTGAGATCATCGGCGTCCGGTGGTCGCACATAAGTGCCCTAGAAGTTGTCAAGGAATGCGGCTTCCAGGTCCTCCCAAGAACCGATTGAGTTTGCTGGCAAGCTTTTAAGCCAATGCCGGGCCGGTCCCTTAAGTTTGAGTGGGAGGTATTTGATGGCGTGTAGATCATCGCCACGGGCCATGTGGATATGAAGGAGATAATCCTCGATCCATACCGCAGGATCTGTTGTGCCATCGTATGATTCAATGTTTACGGGTTTGAAGCCCTCGGGGATTTTATGATCCATTACTTCATCTGTGAAGCATAGTGGGTGTGCGGCGCCTCTATATTGGGCTATATCACGACGCAGCTCGAAGGAGCTTTGTCTATTGAGTTCGGCCCGGCCGGATTCATTGCGTCCGGAGTGACGATCACCGTCACATGCCGTGGGGCGCCTGCGCGATCCGTAGATCGATCTTGTTTGCCTTGCCTTGTCCTCCAGGATGTCGCGCAGGTCGGGCACATTTTCCCGTGCCTTAGTATGCTTGACGCGGTGCCGGGGCATGGCTTGAGTGGAGGGCCAAGAGGCCTCTCTGTCGCCGCCACGAGGTGGCCGGTCGGCCATGTCATGCGCTGGTGATGTAGGTGCTTCCTCCTCTAGTCGGGGTAGCAGCCTGCGCTTTGGGTGACTCTTGGAGGGGCGTTCGAGTTCATACTCTTCGGCCGCAAGGACTTCAGTCCATCTGTCAGCTAGCAAATCCTGATCAGCTCTAAGCTGTTGCCGCTTTTTCTTGAGGCTGCTTGCCGTGGCCATGAGCCCGCGTTTAAAATGCTCTTGTTCGGCAAGATCCTCTGGCACGACGAACTCGTCGTCGTCGAGGCTTGCCTCGTCTTCGGACGGAGGCATATAATTATCGTCCTCAACCTCTTGGTCCGCCGCCCTCTCATGAGGGATGGCTTCTCTGTCCTCCTGTGCCGAATTTTGCTGGAGGGGGTGTTCTTCGGTGCTATCCGGAGTAGTATTATCTCCCGTGCCGAAATCACCGTTTTTGCTTTGGCGGGATTTAGAGCGGCGCCGCTGACGCCGGCGCTTGGGCTGTTTCTTAGAGGTATCGTCCACCGATGTTCCATCGCCATCTCCATCCTTTGGAGTGTCCACCATATATATGTCACATCCCTAGTTATGGTATGACCTAGGCTAGCCTTCATGTGTGCATCATGTTTAAATTCCATTTAAATTTGAAATGGGGATTGGTGAAACCCTCAGAATCATTTCTGGAAATAACCCAGATAAAAATTGCTCCAAAAGGGTCCAAGAAAATGTTCATGTTGCTCTCTGAAAATATTGGTCAGAGTTAAAATTCAAACCAATATTTTTAGGAGCTCATAAATATTTATTTTGGCCATTTGGAATTAATCTAGTAATTATTTGCGTTGGATAAATATTTTATTATATATAAAATATTGTCCAATAATTCTGAATTTTGGTGAGGGGCTTTGGCGTGGTCCAACTAGTCCCTACTAAAATTTACAGAATAAAATAAGATGATTTAGTATTTTTATTAAATCAAAACAAATGTCAGAAAATAGAAAATAGAAACAAAGAGGGAGAACCTACCAGGTGGGCCAACCGGCCCACCACTGTAGCAGCCAGCCGGGCAGAGCCAGCCCAGCCCATCTCCACCTCCCTGTCGTCTTCCACCTCCTGCCAGTGGGCAGGAGGGCGTGTGCCCGTGGCGCGCACGCACGCGCCTCGCCACCTCCTGCCTCCCTGGTTGCCCTGGCCTTCTCTACACGCGCCACGCTACCCCCCCCCCCCCCGTCTCTCTCTCGCTCTCTCTCGCTCTCTCTCGTCCCCATCTCCTCCTCTGCTCTCTTCCCCGCTGCTGCCCGAGCGCCACCATCGCCACCGACGCCGTTCGACGCGCCCACCGTAGTCCTCTTGCCCCTCCGTCGTGCCCAAAAGTTCCACCACCTCGTCCGCTACCTCTCCGTCACGCCACGCGTCACCGGACGCCTTGTGGAGCTGCCTCCACCGTCATCTTCAACCTCGGCCACTGTGGATCTCCACCACCCGTCTGTCGCCTGCAGTGCCTTCTCCGAGCCGCCGTTGCCTCTGCTCGACTCGCTCTGAGCCCCGCCGTCGAAACCCCCTCTCCCCTAGCTCGAATTCTTCCTCCAACACCGTCGCTGTCGTGGCCGAGAGCTCGGCTCCACCGCTCATGTCGCCGCCGTGGCCACTGTCACCTAGGCTCGCAACCAATCTCACTGCCGTTCTTAGTGCCCTCCCGCGCGTCGTTTGCACCCAACCGTAGCCCCCCAGTGCCCCGCAGCACCTAAACCGCACGCACCCGACTCCGGCCGCCGCCGCGAGCTCTGCTCCGGCGAGCTCAAGCCACCCCCGCAGCCCCCACTTGCTCTGAACGATGCGGGCGAGCCCTGGCTCCTCGCCCGTGGCCTCCGCCGCCCAAATGGTCGCCAGAACGACGATCCCGAGCCCTCCGCCGCGTTCGGCCTCGCCGGCGGCTAAACGTGGGTGGGGTTGACCGGTCTAACCCCCCCCCCAGTTGACCTGGGGTTTGACTACCCAGGGACAATAACAGGTGGGGCCCGGCCTGCTAATGTTTCTGTTAGGATTAGTTTAATTTCTAATTAACACTATTAACTAACAATGAGCCAATGACATGTGGGACCCGGTCGTCAGGTTTGACCTGGTCAGCTCCGTTAACCTGCTGATGCAGGCATGACGCAATGCTGACGCAGTTATTCTTTTTCTGGAATTATTTTTAAACAGGAAATTCCAGAAAATGTTCAAAACTTCAAAAATTCATAGAAATTCAACCGTAGCTCAGATTGAAATAATTTATATATGAAAAATTATCAGAAGAATTCAATCTATCCATCTGTGCCATTTTCATGCATGAAAAACCATCTATACATGCTGTATATATGAAAACACACTTATGGCATATTTAAGAACTTAATTTGGAGTTGTATTTGAACCCTTGGTTCAAATGGATTTCAACCAAATAAATGCTAGATGCATTAACTCAAACAACATCACATACTCATGCCATGTTCATGCATCATAATGTTGCATATGCTTGTGTTTGATTTCCGACACCGTTCCTTCTCGATAGGTCCTGCTCCGGAGAGTGTTCGAGAGTACCTGTCTGAGGAGTAGTGCCCCCCTGTTGATCTACCAGGCAAGCTACCCCCCTTGTTCATTTCAATAAAATCCTACTCTCTCACTCCTGCTCTCATTTATTGCATTAGGAAAACAACGATTCAACTACTACTTTATGCTGCGGTAGTTGAACCCATTCCTCTGCATGACCTGTCATTGCCACAGTAAATAGTTAAAACCCACTAGCACGTGTAGGAGTTGTTTGAGCCATGTTGTGTTCCTACCATGCCATGCCTGCTATTGCTTAGAGTTGTGTCAGGTCTGATTCATCGGGAATGAATTGGAATGTTATGATATGTTCTGGTAATGAGAGTTAAGCGTGTGAACACGATTTGGTAAAGGTAGCGGTGAGAGGCCATGTAGGAGTACATGGTGGGTTGTCTCATTGGGACCGTCCTTAAGAACTGAGTTCTGTGTAAGTTGTCCAATGACTAGCTACTACCACACATTGGGCTCCGGGCGCTCCAAGCTCTCTCGACTTATTAACCGCCTTGAACTCTGTCCAGGAGTTGCAAATAGTTTCTGGTGTTTGTAGGTAGTGCTATTTTTCTACCGAGTGGCACCCGGCAGGGTGGACTTGGGACAGACTAGGCACACGTGGCCCGGTGTACCGAGTGGCACCCGGATGGTGGGCTCGGGAACCCTGTACACATCGTTTGGGGCCGTGAGCGAAACCTCGGCCGGATCTCCTTGCGGATGGAACCCGAATAGGCGATAAACCTGGACTAGAGTCTTGTGTGGTTAGTCAGGTCGTGGCCGACACCCTCGCCAGGCTTCCGCTTGAAGGTTGCCGAGATACATGACGGGTATACGGTGATAAGTGGTGAGAGCGTGTGTGATGAAGTACACCCCTGCAGGGTTATCATGATCTATTCGAATAGCCGTGTCCTCGGTTATGGACTTCTTGGATGCTTACGTGGTACATAGACAACCTGAAGTGGATACTCTAAAATGCTCAAGATAAGTGTGAGTGCTATGGATGGCCTTCTCGTAGGAGAGACGGGGATGAATCCATAGTAGTGTATTGATGTGGTGATTAGTGGACTCGTGTGCGCTGCCTCACCTCAAAGAAGTTTCTCATTGTCGTAGAACAGGATAGCCACTGAGTCAAAGCTGGCTTGCTGCAACTAAACCCCACATTACCTTCTTGATACAAATGCATGTATGATAGGATCTGATGTAAGTCTTGCTGAGTACCTTTGTACTCACGTTTGCTTTATTTATGTTTTGCAGGTGAGACATCTGTCTCACTAGTAGTACCGCTTGGACTTCGACGAGTAGCTTGTTACCTCAGCTACGATCTTGTACCTTGGAGGGACTTGTAGATAGTCAGGCTTCTCGGCCTTTTTCTTTTGTAGTTGTCTGTACTCAGACATGTAATGCTTCCGTTGCTTGTATGCTCTAAATGATGGGTCATGTGACCCCTGTTTGTATTTATGCTACGTGGCTCTTCTGAGCCTTTATCTATATGAGTTGCGTTATGTTGTGATGCCATGTTGTACATCACATACTTGCATGTTATGCGTACGTGTGACGTGTATTGCTATGTGTGGGATCCGACAATCTAGTTGTTTGTCCTTGGCAGCCTCTCTTATGGGGAAATGTAGTCTAGTGCTTCCTTGAGCCATAGTAGTCCGCTACAGCCCGGTTCACCGGAGTCCTGCTAGCCCAGCACTACTGCTCAGAACACTTGACTGGCCGGCATGTGTTCCACTTTGTTCCTATGTCTGTCCCTTCGGGGAAATGTCACGCGGTGACTTCCAGAGTCCTATTAGCCCAATGCTACAGCCCGGATTCATACGCTATTGACCGACATGCTCGATGTGATTCATGTATGCCTGTCTCCATAGGTCTGTGCCGCTTTGGGTTCACGACTAGCCATGTCGGCCTGGGTTCTCTGTCATATGGATGCTAGCGACACTATCATATACGTGAGCCAAAAGGCGCAAACGGTTCCGGGCCATGGTAAGGCGACACCCGTGGGGATACCGTGCGTGAGGCCGCAAAGTGATATGAGGTGTTACATGCTAGACCGGTGTGACTTAGAATCGGGGTCCCGACAGCTTTGGTATCAGAGCCTGACTGCCTGTAGGATTTCCAAGCCAACCTGGTCGAAGTTGAGTCTAGAAATTCTTTAGCTATATAGGGGAATTGATTGTGGAAGGGAACGTAAGGCTCTTTTTACTCCTTATGCCTCATGCCTTCTGATCTGAGTCATCCTATCATTCCTACGGGGTTAAGGAACTAGGCTTCCTCTTTTGTCTATCAGGATCACGTGTTACTACTCCGTAGTCCCTTAGGATTGGTTGATCAGAGTCTTATCCCAGTTTGAGTACCTCCGGTGTAACCTATTTAGCAATATCTCAGAACCTTGAGTGATGATGTTGAGTATGGTGCTACTCCGTTTTTTGCAGAATGTCTCATTTCGAGCATTTTACTGCCGTTATGCTGCCGGAATTGTCCTAGGAGTTCAAGAGATAGTATTTTTCCTCGTACTATATTCTACATCCTTATCATGATGCTGAATCCATCCTTGTTTCCTTGGTTGGTTCTTCAGGATGTCGTCAGTTAACCGAAGTTCTGTTGCTCGTAGCCGGAACCACGGAGATGGTAGGGATGAGGATCCTCCCGACCAGTCTTCGTTGACAGAGTTCATGTTAGAGATGGAGAGGAACAAGCATGAGTCTAACCGCTTGTTAGCACGTATCGAGGAGAACACCGCACCCCAGTGCAAAGAGTCAGCGACCATCTATGATTTCATTGGTCTGAAACCACCTACCTTCCATCATTCCATTGAACCACTCGATGCAGATGACTGGCTCCGTAGTATCACACACAAGCTGCGTTCGGTGAACGTAGCTGAAAGTAACAAGGTCACCTACGCTGCATATCACCTGGAAGGTCCTGCTAGTCTTTGGTGGCAGAACTATGAGGCTATGCTTCCAGCTGGCCAGATACCTACCTGGAAGGATTTCACTGAGGCTTTTCGCGAGCATCACATTCCTCAAGCCCTCATTGACCGCAAGAGAGAAGAGTTATGTAGTTTCACACAGGGTAAGATGGCTGTTGATGCTTACAGTAGAGAATTTGAGAACCTTGCCCGCTATGCTACAGAAGAAGTGTCCACAGACGCCAAGAAGCAGGCTAGATTCCGGAAGGGTCTCAACCCCAAGTTGCGTCGTGATCTCCACTTGCATCATTGCAATACCTTCCAGGCTCTTGTGAACAAGGCCATTAATGCGGAGACAGCTCAGCTCACTTACGAGGAGTCTCGTAAGCACACCCGTGATTTGGGTTCCTCTTCCGGTTCTACTTTGCAGAAGCGCCGGATTTGGGTTCCGAACTCCGCTCTTCCACCCGGTTATACACCAAGGCCATCTTGTGTGGCACCTCACCCAGTTCAGCAGTATGCTCCACCCAGGCCTATTGGTAGACCGCTTGTCAAAGCGGGTCCACGTCCTACTTCAGGGACTTGTTTCACATGCGGAGAGCCAGGACACTATGCACGTGACTGCTCTCAAACCAACTATGCTCCACCCCAGCCTGAGAAGTCTGTTGGTCGTGGTAAGCCATCACGCAAGATGATTAGTGTCAAGTCAGCTCCCACTGAACGTGGATGTGTGCATCACGTCTCAGCTAAAGACACTCATGATGATCCGGATGTCGTTCTTGGTACCCTCCTTGTCAATTGCCATCCAGCTTCGGTTCTGTTCGATACCGGAGCATCTCACTCCTTCATTTCTGAAGGCTATGCTCGTTTGCACGACATGTCATTTTGCGATATGCCAACTCCACTTGAAATCCAAACTCCAGGGTCTAGATGGCAAACTACCAGAATAAGCCATGGTAATGAAATCCTTGTTGACAGACTTGTATTCCTTGCATCACTTATAGCCCTCAAGTCTACAGATATTAACATCATCTTGGGTATGGACTGGATGAAAGCTCATCATGCCAAGATTGATTGTTACACAAGGTCTGTTCATCTTACACACCCATCCGGCAAGATAGTCACCATCTCCACTAGAGTTGCAAAGCGTCAGCTCTATTCTCTTAATGCCAACCCTCTTCCTGACCTTGAAGATATCCCGGTAGTCCGTGACTTTCTGGATGTTTTTCCAGAGGAACTGCCAGGTATTCCACCTGACAGAGATGTAGAATTTGTCATAGATCTTATCCCAGGAACCGCTCCAATCTCTAGGAGACCTTACAAGATGGCACCCTTAGAACTAGCTGAGCTTAAGAAACAACTCGATGAATCCTTGCAAAAGGGTTTCATCCGTCCTAGTTCTTCTCCCTGGGCTTGCCCCGTTCTCTTCGTCAAGAAGAAGGATGGTACGGACCGGATGGTTGTAGATTATCGTCCCGTTAATTTGGTCACGATAAAGAACAAGTATCCGCTCCCCAGGATCAACGACCTGTATGATCAGCTCGCTGGATCCTCAGTCTTTTCCAAGATGGATTTGAGGTTAGGCTACCACCAAATCAAGATCAGAAATGGGGACATTCCTAAGACGGCTTTTGTCACTCGTTATGGTCAGTACGAGTACACCGTCATGTCCTTTGGTCTAACCAACGCTCCAGCTACTTTCTCTCGCTTGATGAACTCGATCTTCATGGAGTACTTAGATAAGTTCGTCGTGGTTTACCTCGATGATATCCTTATTTACTCGAAGAACGAGGAAGAGCATGCCGAACATCTTAGACTTGTGCTAGGAAAACTCAGAGAGCACCGCCTTTATGCCAAGTTCTCCAAGTGCGAATTTTGGTTGCCAGAAGTGACCTATCTCGGCCACGTAATCTCTGGTAAGGGCATTGCTGTCAATCCCGAAAGAGTTCAGGCCGTTCTTGATTGGACTCCGCCTGAAACAGTTAAGCAAGTTAGGAGTTTCCTTGGTCTAGCCAGTTATTGTCGCCGATTCGTTGAGAACTTCTCCAAAGTGGCCAAACCTCTCACGGAACTTCTCAAGAAAGATAAAAAGTTTGAGTGGTCCCCACAGTGTGAGCACAGTTTTCAGGAACTGAAAAGACGCTTGACTTCTGCTCCCATACTTGTGCCACCGGATTTCACTAAGGACTTTGTTATCTATTGTGATGCCTCACGACAGGGACTAGGTTGCATTCTTATGCAAGATCGCCATGTGATTGCCTATGCATCTCGACAGTTGCATCCACATGAGGAGAATTATCCTACACATGATCTAGAGCTTGCAGCCGTAGTCTATGCACTTAAGACCTGGCGACATTACCTTCTTGGTAAACGTTGCAAGATTTACACCGATCACCAGAGTCTCAAGTATATCTTCACCCAACCAGATTTGAACCTTAGGCAAAGACGTTGGTTGGAGTTGATCTCAGATTATGACTTAGGGATTACCTACACCCCAGGTAAGGGGAATGTCATGGCTGATGCACTAAGTCGTAAGTCCTATTGCAACAATCTCATGTTGCAGCAGGGCCAACCAGTTCTTCATGAGGAATTCTGTAAGCTTAACCTTCACATTGCTCCTCATGGATTCCTTTCTACCTTGGTGGCGAAATCTACTCTTGTGGATCAGATCATCTCTGCTCAGAAGCAGGATACGGGAATTTCCCGGATCAAGAGAAACATTAACAAAGGAGTTGGTGGTAGTTTCTCTATAGATGATCGTGGTGTTGTTTTCTTTGAGAGTCGCTTGGTGGTTCCCAAGAATCAACATCTTCGACAATTAATCCTTAAGGAGGCGCATGAATCTCCTCTCACGATTCATCCCGGTAGTACTAAGATGTATCAGGACCTACGCCAGAGGTTCTGGTGGACTAGGATGAAGAGAGAAATTGCTCAATTTATTGCTAACTGTGACGTTTGTCATCGCGTGAAGGCAGAGCATCAGAGACCTGCTTGCACCCTTCAACCTTTAGCTATTCCTGAGTGGAAATGGGATAAAGTTGGTATGGACTTCATCACCGGCTTTCCCAGGACCACGAGAGGGAATAATGCTATCTTCGTAGTCATTGATCGTCTTTCCAAAGTGGCTCACTTCCTACCTGTTCGAGAGAGTATCACTGCTAGTCAGCTCGCTGACTTATATATTTCTCGAATAGTGTCACTTCATGGTGTTCCACTAGAGATCAATTCAGACCGTGGTAGTCTTTTCACTTCTCATTTCTGGGAGAGCTTCCAAACTGCCATGGGCACCCATCTTTCCTTCAGTACCGCTTTCCACCCTCAATCAAGTGGTCAGGTGGAAAGGGTCAACCAGATTCTTGAAGACATGCTTAGAGCTTGTGTTATCTCACTCGGTATGGATTGGGAGAAGTGTCTTCCCTTCGCCGAGTTTGCTTATAACAACAGCTACCAATCCAGCCTCAAGAAAGCTCCTTTTGAGGTTCTGTATGGACGAAGATGTCGAACACCTTTGAACTGGTCAGAAACCGGTGAAAGATAATTCTTTGGACCAGATATGATCCAGGAGGCAGAAGAACAAGTTCGCATCATTCGTGAGAATTTGAAAACAGCCCAATCTCGTCAAAAGAGCCAGTATGACCGTAGTCATAAGGAAGTGGCTTATGAAATTGGCGACAAAGCTTACCTTCGGGTTACCCCTTTGAAGGGTACCCATCGATTCGGTATCAAGGGCAAGTTGGCTCCTCGTTACATTGGTCCCTTTCTCATTCTCGGTAAGCGAGGAGAGGTTGCCTACCAGTTGGAACTACCACCACATCTTTCTTGAGTTCATGATGTTTTCCACGTCTCTCAACTCAGGCGTTGCTTCTCGGATCCCATCCGCGGAGTGGACCACGAAACGCTTGATCTCCAAGATAACCTCACATATCGAGAGTACCCTGTTCGCGTTCTTGATCAAGCAGAGCGTGTCACTCGACGTCAGAACATCAAGTTTCTCAAGGTTCAGTGGTCGCATCATTCCGAGAGAGAAGCTACTTGGGAGCGTGAAGATCGTCTTCGACTTGAGTACCCCACTTTCTTTCCGCCGACTCCTGAATCTCGGGACGAGATTTCTTCGAGTGGGGGCGAGTTGTCACATCCCTAGTTATGGTATGACCTAGGCTAGCCTTCATGTGTGCATCATGTTTAAATTCCATTTAAATTTGAAATGGGGATTGGTGAAACCCTCAGAATCATTTCTGGAAATAACCCAGATAAAAATTGCTCCAAAAGGGTCCAAGAAAATGTTCATGTTGCTCTCTGAAAATATTGGTCAGAGTTAAAATTCAAACCAATATTTTTAGGAGCTCATAAATATTTATTTTGGCCATTTGGAATTAATCCAGTAATTATTTGCGTTGGATAAATATTTTATTATATATAAAATATTGTCCAATAATTCTGAATTTTGGTGAGGGGCTTTGGAGTGGTCCAACTAGTCCCTACTAAAATTTACAGAATAAAATAAAATGATTTAATATTTTTATTAAATCAAAACAAATGTCAGAAAATAGAAAATAGAAACAAAGAGGGAGAACCTACCTGGTGGGCCAACCGGCCCACCACTTTAGCAGCCAGCCGGGCAGAGCCAGCCCAGCCCATCTCCACCTCCCTGTCGTCTTCCACCTCTTGCCAGTGGGCAGGAGGGCGTGTGCCCGTGGCGCGCACGCACGCGCCTCGCCACCTCCTGCCTCCCTGGTTGCCATGGCCTTCTCTACACGCGCCATGCTACCCCCCCCATCACTCTCTCGCTCTCTCTCGCTCTCTCTCGTCCCCATCTCCTCCTCTGCTCTCTTCCCCGCTGCTGCCCGAGTGCCACCATCGCCACCGACGCCGTTCGACGCGCCCACCGTAGTCCCCTCGCCCCTCCGTCGTGCCCAAAAGTTCCACCACCTCATCCGCTACCTCTCCGTCACGCCACGCGTCGCCGGACGCCTTGTGGAGCCGCCTCCGCCGTCATCTTCAACCTCGGCCGCCGTGGATCTCCACCGCCCGTCCGTCGCCTGCAGTGCCTTCTCTGAGCCGCCATTGCCTCTGCTTGACTCGCTGTGAGCCCCGCCGTCGAACCCCCCTCTCCCCTAGCTCGAATTCTTCCTCCAACACCGTCGCCGTCGCGGCCGAGAGCTCGGCTCCGCCGCTCATGTCGCCGCCGTGGCCACTGTCACCTAGGCTCGCAACCAATCTCACTGTCGTTCTCAGTGCCCTCCCGGGCGTCATTTGCACCCAACCGCAGCCCCCAGTGCCCCGCAGCACCTAAACCGCACGCACCCGACTCCGGCCGCCGCCGCGAGCTCTGCTCCGGCGTGCTCAAGCCACCCCCGCAGCCCCCGCTTGCTCCGAACGATGCGGGCGAGCCCTGGCTCCTCGCCCGTGGCCTCCGCCGCCCAAATGGTCGCCGGAACGACGATCCCGAGCCCTCCGTCGCGTTCGGCCTCGCCGGCGGCTAAACGCCGGTGGGGTTGACCGGTCTAACCCCCCCAGTTGACCTGGGGTTTGACTACCCAGGGACAATAACAGGTGGGGCCCGGCCTGCTAATGTTTCTGTTAGGATTAGTTTAATTTCTAATTAACACTATTAACTAACAATGAGCCAATGACATGTGGGACCCGGTCGTCAGGTTTAACCTGGTCAGCTCCGTTGACCTGCTGACGTAGGCATGACGCAATGCTGACGCAGTTATTCTTTTTCTGGAATTATTTTTAAACAGGAAATTCCAGAAAATGTTCAAAACTTCAAAAATTCATAGAAATTCAACCGTAGCTCAGATTGAAATAATTTATATATGAAAAATTATCAAAAAAATTCAATCTATCCATCTGTACCATTTTCATGCATGAAAAACCATCTATACATGCTGTATATATGAAAACACACTTATGGCATAGTTAAGAACTTAATTTGGAGTTGTATTTGAACCCTTGGTTCAAATGGACTTCAACCAAATAAATGCTAGATGCATTAACTCAAACAACATCACATACTCATGCCATGTTCATGCATCATTATGTTGCATATGCTTGTGTTTGATTTCCGACACCGTTCCTTCTTGATAGGTCCTGCTCCGAAGAGTGTTCGAGAGTACCTGTCTGAGGAGTAGTGCCCCCTGTTGATCTACCAGGCAAGCTACCCCCCTCTTGTTCATTCCGATAAAATCCTACTCTCTCGCTCCTGCTCTCATTTATTGCATTAGGACAACAACGATTCAACTGCTACTTTATGCTGCGGTAGTTGAACCCATTCCTCTGCATGACCTGTCATTGCCACAGTAAATAGTTAAAACCCACTAGCATGTGTAGGAGTTGTTTGAGCCATGTTGTGTTCCTACCATGCCATGCCTGCTATTGCTTAGAGTTGTGTCAGGTCTGATTCATCGGGAATGAATTGGAATGTTATGATATGTTCCGGTAATGAGAGTTAAGCGTGTGAACACGATTTGGTAAAGGTAGCGGTGAGAGGCCATGTAGGAGTACATGGTGGGTTGTCTCATTGGGACCGTCCTTAAGAACTGAGTTCTGTGTAAGTTGTCCAATGACTAGCTACTACCACACATTGGGCTCCGGGCGCTCCAAGCTCTCTCGACTTATTAACCGCCTTGAACTCTGTCCAGGAGTTGCAAATAGTTTCTGGTGTTTGTAGGTAGTGCTATTTTTCTACCGAGTGGCACCCGGCAGGGTGGACTTGGGACAGACTAGGCACACGTGGCCCGGTGTACCGAGTGGCACCCGGATGGTGGGCTCGGGAACCCTGTACACATCGTTTGGGGCCGTGAGCGAAACCTCGGCCGGATCTCCTTGCGGATGGAACCCGAATAGGCGATAAACCTGGACTAGAGTCTTGTGTGGTTAGTCAGGTCGTGGCCGACACCCTCGCCAGGCTTCCGCTTGAAGGTTGCCGAGATACATGACGGGTATACGGTGATAAGTGGTGAGAGCGTGTGTGATGAAGTACACCCCTGCAGGGTTATCATGATCTATTCGAATAGCCGTGTCCTCGGTTATGGACTTCTTGGATGCTTACGTGGTACATAGACAACCTGAAGTGGATACTCTAAAATGCTCAAGATAAGTGTGAGTGCTATGGATGGCCTTCTCGTAGGAGAGACGGGGATGAATCCATAGTAGTGTATTGATGTGGTGATTAGTGGACTCGTGTGCGCTGCCTCACCTCAAAGAAGTTTCTCATTGTCGTAGAACAGGATAGCCACTGAGTCAAAGCTGGCTTGCTGCAACTAAACCCCACATTACCTTCTTGATACAAATGCATGTATGATAGGATCTGATGTAAGTCTTGCTGAGTACCTTTGTACTCACGTTTGCTTTATTTATGTTTTGCAGGTGAGACATCTGTCTCACTAGTAGTACCGCTTGGACTTCGACGAGTAGCTTGTTACCTCAGCTACGATCTTGTACCTTGGAGGGACTTGTAGATAGTCAGGCTTCTCGGCCTTTTTCTTTTGTAGTTGTCTGTACTCAGACATGTAATGCTTCCGTTGCTTGTATGCTCTAAATGATGGGTCATGTGACCCCTGTTTGTATTTATGCTACGTGGCTCTTCTGAGCCTTTATCTATATGAGTTGCGTTATGTTGTGATGCCATGTTGTACATCACATACTTGCATGTTATGCATACGTGTGACGTGTATTGCTATGTGTGGGATCCGACAATCTAGTTGTTTGTCCTTGGCAGCCTCTCTTATGGGGAAATGTAGTCTAGTGCTTCCTTGAGCCATAGTAGTCCGCAACAGCCCGGTTCACCGGAGTCCTGCTAGCCCAGCACTACTTCTCAGAACACTTGACTGGCCGGCATGTGTTCCACTTCGATCCTATGTCTGTCCCTTCGGGGAAATGTCACGCGGTGACTTCCAGAGTCCTATTAGCCCAGTGCTACAGCCCGGATTCATACGCTATCGACCGACATGCTCGATGTGATTCATGTATGCCTGTCTCCATAGGTCTGTGCCGCTTTGGGTTCACGACTAGCCATGTCGGCCTGGGTTCTCTGTCATATGGATGCTAGCGACACTATCATATACGTGAGCCAAAAGGTGCAAACGGTTCCGGGCCATGGTAAGGCGACACCCGTGGGGATACCGTGCGTGAGGCTGCAAAGTGATATGAGGTGTTACATGCTAGACCGGTGTGACTTAGAATCGGGGTCCCAACAATATATGTCATATGACGAGGTGGCCTTCCAACGCCCTACAGGTGCTGGTTCTTGTTTGTCTCCTGCATCGTCGTCCATGCCGTCGATGTCTTCGGAGTCGAAGTCAAGCATGTCGGTTAAGTCGTCGACAGTGGCTACGAAGTGGGTGGTGGGTGGGTTTTGAATTTCTTCATCGTCCATATCCCAACCTTGCTGACCGTAGTCCGGCCAGGGCTCTCCTGATAAAGAGAGAGACTTTAGAGAATTCAGGATGTCGCCAAAGGGCGAGTGCCGAAAGATGTCCGCGGCGGTGAACTCCATTATCGGCGCCCAATCGGATTCGATCGGCAGGGGCGTGGGGGGCTCGGAGTTCGGAGAGGAATCCGGCTCCTTGGAGTCACGGGCCATGCGGAGTGCGGGGCTAGATTTCGGCTCGATCGCCTCTGAGATCGCAGCTCCTGAGGCAGCGTCCAACCGCTGATCCTCGATTGGCGCAGTGGGCTCCGAATCAATGGTCGGAACCGATGCGTGTGCGGCCTCCAAGGCGCTGTTCGGCGGCAGAGCTATATCATGCCCATCGAGACAGTGCGGCACGCTTGGCTGTGGCTCGAATCCGTCGAAGATCAAGTCCCCGCGGATGTCAGCCGTGTAGTTTAGTCTTCCAAACCTGACCTGATGGCCAGGGGCGTAACTTTCGATCTGCTCAAGGTGACCAAGCGAGTTGGCCCGCAGTGCGAAGCCGCCGAAGATGAAGATCTGTCCGGGGAGAAAAGTCTCACCCTGGACTGCATCGTGGTTGATGATCGAAGAAGCCATCGGGCCTGAAAGCGACGACACAAAGGAACTCTCAATGAAAGCACCAATGTCGGTGTCAAAACCGGCGGATCTCGGGTAGGGGGTCCCGAACTGTGCCTCTAGGCCGGATGGTAACAGGAGACGAGGGACACAATGTTTTACCCAGGTTCGGGCCCTCTTGATGGAGGTAAAACCCTACGTCCTGCTTGATTAATATTGATGATATGGGTAGTACAAGAGTAGATCTACCACGAGATCAAGGAGGCTAAACCCTAAAAGCTAGCCTATGGTATGATTGTTGTATGATGAACTTGTCCTACGGACTAAAACTCTCCGGTTTATATAGACACCGGAGAGGGTTAGGGTTACACAAAGTTGGTTACAATGGTAGGAGATCTTGAATATCCGCATCGCCAAGCTTGCCTTCCATGCCAAGGAAAGTCCCATCCGGACATAGGACGGAGTCTTCAATCTTGTATCTTCATAGTCTTGGAGTTCGGCTGAAGGTATAGTCTGGCTAGCCGAACACCCTCTAATCCAGGACTCCCTCAGGTACCATGAGTATTATTAGCTTACGGCCAAGATATCCTACAGATTACTTTAGTGCATTCAAGATTAGAGATGGATGCTTAATAATGTAAGACTGGACCATATGTGTGATGGGGGAGCGCAGAGAAGTACTAGGGGGCAGCAAATAGATGCGCTACCCACGATTAGGAGATAGGTTCATCTGCATGCTCCAACTTGATCAAGGAGGAGAGCTACACATGTTTTATGTTATTTTACCTAAGATAGAGCAGCAGGAGTGATTAGCTAGCTAGAAATGAGTTTGAGGATGATGATGTGCTACACTATCACTATGATGATAAAATAGCTACTGTTGGTGGTAATGACTATGATGATTATTATTAGCTAGTGTTAGTGGTGATTAAATAAATATTGTTGGTGGTAATGACTATGATGATGATTATGTTGGCGGATTAGATTCAAGTGGAGGCAACATGTGGTGCACATCGGAAGTACTACTAGTCCAAACTAGATCAACTTTGGATTAGTAGTATACTTTTGACATGCACCACATATTGCCTCCACTTGAACCTAATCCACCTTCATTTGACACACTGTTATGGACATAATGATGTAAACCTCATAGCAGGTATTGTACCAATATTTGTACGATGGCGCATAAATACACTAAAAATAAAAAATAAAAAAAGAATACTAGTAGCGATGGAGAGAAAACACGCTGCCAGTAGTTACATTAGCAGTAGCGTGGGAGTGAACAAACGCTGCAACTATTTGTCCTAGCAGTATCGCGTGCGGGCACGCGTTAATGCTGGGCAATAGCTGTAGCGCCTTATTAGTAGCGCGCCTACCCGCGCTACTAGTGAGCACAAAACCAGCACTACTGCTAGGGTTTTCCCTAGTAGTGAAGTCGTGCCCCGACACGTGGGAGATATAGCCGCATTGTGGGTGTAACAGCACCTTTAAGCCTCTCTGCTTCCGATGCGGGCTTGAGGGACACATCTCGTCCGGGTGCTCACATCCTCGGAGCCCGCGGCCGGAGGAGGAGCTCCAGCGTGAGGCCATGGCCAAGGTGGCGCGGACTGGTCTGCAGTAGCTGTCAGCAGGGCTCGCGCGGAGGCTGTCGTCGGCGACTCGGCAGGTCTCTCCTTACCTGCGGGAGCCTGGCTTGCACCGTACAGTCCCGGCCGACACCGTACCTGCGGGAGCCTAGCTTGCACTGCCTGCGGCGGTCGCGGCTCCATCGGCCATGGACGTCTGCATCATCTCGCAAACCCATGAGATGGATGACATGGAGCGACGACTCAAAATAGTTGTGGTCACATACATTGGTGGTTCCAGGCCGGCGGTTTCGTCTGTGGAGGCGGCTGAGGCTATCGCGGCCCAATTGGATGTTCCCAGGCATAAGTTTTCCGTTCATAAGTTCTTCCCGGAGGATTTTCTTGTGGTCTTTGCGACGCTGGAGCTCAGGAACCAGGCCCTGACGGCGGACTTCATTGAGCATGGCTTCTTCAAGTTGTTCTTTAAGCCTTGGCTGCGGCAAGCACAAGCGGTGTCAAAAGTGATGCACTCTGAGGTGGACCTGATGATTGAGGGAGTGTCGTCCCATGTCTGGACGAGGGACACGGCTGCGGAGCACCTGGGCTCGGGCTGCCTGGTGGAGAGCTCGGCACCGGAGATAGACAGCCGCGAGGACCTTTCCCTGTTCAAGCTACGGGCTTGGTGCGTTGACCCTGATGAGGTGCCGGTGGCGAGAAGACTGTGGGTGCCGGAGCCGAAGGCGGAGTTCAACCCGGCGGCTCGCCGGCCAACTTCCCGTCAACTGCTCGAGTACAAGATGTTCATCCATATTGGCAGGGTCAGAGAGCACGCCGGCCCTGAGGGGTGGCTGCGGCTGCCTAGCTCAGATGGGAGCGGCCAAAGCGGCCTGCCAGAAGACCTAGGTAGTCTCTCGGGCAGTGGAGAATGGCGTGTGCTACCTTGGACGCGTGGAGTTCGGGATGTCAGGGGCGGTGCGCCGGCGGGAGGTGTCGTCGGTGGCTCATATCGACAAGCTTTGATGGGGCGCATGGGGCCCTCGGATTGGCGCATTCCGCCAATCATGGAAGGTGCTCGTGTGGCCGTGTCATCAAGGTTGGTGAGGGAGTCCTGGATTGGGGGGTCTCCGGACAGTCGGACTATATACTTCGGCCGGACTTTTAGACTATGAGGATACAAGATTGAAGACTTCGTCTCATGTCCGGATGGGACTCTACTTGGCGTGGAAGGAAAGCTAGGCAATACGGATATGTATATCTCCTCCTTTGTAACTGACCTTGTGTAACCCTAGCCCTCTCCGGTGTCTATATAAACCGGAGGGTTTTAGTCCGTAGGACAACATACAATCATACCATAGGCTAGCTTCTAGGGTTTAGCCTCTCTAATCTCGTGGTAGATCTACTCTTGTACTTCCCATATCATCAATATTAATCAAGCAGGACATAGGGTTTTACCTCCATCAAGAGGGCCTGAACCTGGGTAAAACATCGTCTTCCCTGCCTCCTGTTACCATCCGCCTTAGACGCACAGTTCGGGACCCCCTACCCGAGATTCGCCGGTTTTGACACCGACATAGGTGCTTTCATTGAGAGTTCCTCTGTGCCGTCGCCGTTAGGCTTAATGGCTCCTACTATCATCAATAGCGATGCAGTCCATGGTAAGACTTTCCTCCCCGGACAGATCTTTGTGTTCGGCGGCTTTGCACTGCGGGCCAATTCGCTTGGCCATCTGGAGCAGATTGAAAGCTACGCCCCTGGCCACCAGGTCAGGTTTGGAAGCTTAAACTACATGGCCGATGTCCGCGGAGACTTGATCTTCGACGGATTCGAGCCTCTGCCTTGTGAGTCACGCGGTCATGATGAGTACGATTTAGCTCTACCATCAGACAGTGTTCAGGAGATCGGACCGGCAGCCGCTCCGACCCTCAATTCCGAGCCAGTTGCGCCATCCATGGATGGGTGGATGGACCCCGCCACGGAGGCCTTACCCTCGGCGGCGATCGAGCCGAACATCGACCTTACCTTGCACGAGAGCTGTATTCTTAAACTGCCGGATCTTTCTCCGGCCACGGACTCCGAACCACTTGCACCCGATCCTATTGAATCCGATTGGGCGCCGATCATGGAGTTTACCTCCGTGGATATTTTTCAGCACTCGCCCCTTGGCGACATATTGAACACATTAAGGTCCCTCTCCTTGTCAGGAGGATCCTGGCCGAACTATGTCCGGCAGGATTGGGATGCGGATGACGAAGAAATTCGCCGCCCACCCACCACCCACTTAGTAGCCACTGTCGATGACTTAACCGACATGCTCGACCTCGACTCCGAAGACATCAACTGTATGGGCGACGATGCAGGAGACGAACAGGAACCACTGCCCACAGGGCACTAGACGCCCACTTCATCACATGACGTATACATGGTGAACACACCAAAAGAAAATGACGACGAGGAACAGAAAGACGCAACGAAGGGTTGTCCCCTCGAGAAGCAGACAAAGCGGCAGCGTAAGCGCCGCTCCAAATCCCGCCTCGACAGAAACAACGATCATATAGACCCAGCGTTAGAGCAGGGTGAACCATCGCCAGACCACGGAAACACGGAGTATCAAACTGAACAACCTGACTCTGTGAAAGATAATAGTCCAGACGACCTCACACCGGACAGACACCCGGAGCAACAGAATGCCCGTCAAAGGCTTGTTGCCACCGCGAGGAGTCTAAAAAAGCAGAAGCAAAGACTCAAGGCTGCACAAGACACACTCGGAATCAGATGGAGCAAAGTACTCAACGCAGCAGCAAAGTACGGCGATAATAGACCCACCAAGAGCTACCCGAAGCAGAAGTTGCTACCTGAATTCGATGAGGAGGCCTTAGATCCCCCGCAACCAAAAATCAAAACGGCCACCTGGCCGGATAGACGTCCTCACGGCCAACATAGAGCGGCAAACAATGCCACACATAAGCCAATACGCGATCCACGCGAGGGCTCGCATCAAAAGGACGGTGCAACCAGATCCATCTATGGACCACGCAAGCACGCTCCAGCATACGATGCAACACAACAAACATCCGGACAACGCGGTACACCTAGATACAGGGGTGCCGCACACCCCCTATGTTTCACCGATGAGGTGCTGGACCATGAATTTCCAGAGGGATTCATACCCGTAAACATAGAGGCATACGACGGAACAACAGACCCTGGGGTCTGGATTGAGGACTATATCCTCCATATCCATATGGCTCAAGGAGATGATCTCCACGCCATCAAGTACTTACCCCTCAAGCTCAAAGGGCCAGCTTGGCACTGGCTTAAAAGCCTCCCCGAAAACTCCATTGGAAGCTGGGAAGAGCTCGAAGACGCTTTTCGGTCAAATTTTTAAGGGACTTATGTCCGACCTCCGGATGCGGACGATTCGAGTCATATAACTCAACAGCCCGGAGAATCAGCCCGAAAGCTTTGGAACCGGTTTCTTACTAAAAAGAACCAAATAGTTGACTGTCCGGACGCCGAAGCCTTGGCAGCTTTTAAGCATAGCGTCCGCGACGAATGGCTTGCCAGACACCTCGGCCAAGAAAAGCCGAGAACAATGGTAGCATTAACAAGCCTCATGACCCGCTTTTGCGTGGGTGAGGACAGCTGGCTAGCCAGATGCAGCACCAGCGACCCAAGTACATCCGAAGTTAGAGATGAAAACGGGAAATCATGACGCAGCAAAAATAATAAGTGCCGGAATAAAGAAGACAGCCCGAAGAGCACAGCGGTAAACGCCGGATTCAGAAGCTCTCGGCCAGGTCAGCAAAAGCCACCCTCTAAAGGCGCCAGAGATGAACTGTCCAGCCTCAAAAAAAATCTGGACCAAATATGTCAGATCCATAGCATCCCTGGTAAACCCGCTAATCATACCCACAGAGAATGTTGGGTCTTCAAGCAGTCCAGCAAGCTCAACACCGTACACAAGGGGGAGGATACACCAAGAGAAGACGAGGATGAGCCTCTCAAGCAAGACATTGGGGAACAAAAGAAATTTCCACCAGAAGTCAAAACAGTAAACGTGTTACACGTGATCAAGGGGAGAAACAAAGCGGCACTCCCAGATAAATATGCCCAAGGGCCCATCACCGCGGAGTCCTGCCACTAGTCGTCTCAACCGATCACTTTTGACCATCGGGATTACTCAGCAAGTATCCGGCGTGCAGGATGGGCTGCCTTGGTATTAGACCCAATAATTGACGGATACCACTTCATACGAGTCCTGATGGACGGTGGCAGCAGTCTAAACCTGATATATCAGGACACAATCCGCAAAATGGGGATAGACCCAACGAAAATTTGCCTCAGCAATACTACCGTTAAAGGAGTAACGGCAGGCCCAGGGGCTCATTGCACAGGCTCCCTGCTACTAGAAGTTATATTCGGCTTCCCCGATAACTTGCATAGCGAAAATTTAACCTTCCACATTGCTTTGTTCCAAAGTGGCTATCAAGCACTACTTGGACGTGAAGCTTTCGCTCGCTTTAATGCAATACCGCATTACGCTTCCCTCACGCTTAAGATGCCCGGTCCACGTGACATCATTACAGTAAATGGAAATATTGAGCGATCCCTGCGTGCTGAGGAGGGTGCGGCTGCCTCGGTAGCCGCACACTAAAACGGCCTCACCAACTAAAGTATTCGATAGGTCATCAAGACCACGGACACGGTTAGACGAGTCCGGCGCAGCTATATGAAATTGGTACAGGTTTGATGGCCACACCCCTATCACAAACACAAGGGGCTCAACACGCGCAGACAAGTGGCAATTTTTACTCATCTTGAAATTTACATGGTTTCTTTAAAACCTACCTTTTTGCACGACAACTTTTCACCTAAGTTCCTCTCTTTTACAGATGACCACCGTGCTACACCTGTCCAGGATACGGCACAATGGAGACACATGCGCAGACATGCAGCAGGGACCCGTCCCAAGGATTCTTTTTAGATTAAGACCATGCGTCAACCTTTTTTACTGTCTCTTGTTGATACACATCCCTCGGATTCTCAGTACAATTGAGAAGGATGCTGGCGTCTTGGCATGTGGCCACGTCAGAAAAATGCACGTACCTGGACACCAGGGGCTTCTTACAAAGGGCACTATTTAGGCCCGCTTTATACCATAAAGACCAAATACCTTAGGGAGTGTTCGGCGTCGCGAGTTTGGTCTTATATGCATCAGCTCCGAATCATGTCTTTGGTCAAATGTTGGGTTTGCCCGGCTCCTATGTTTTGGTACCTTATGTTCCGCTCTATCGGCTAAGGTAGCACTAGGAGAACTACTGCGATTGTGCCCCGGGTCATCCGGACGAGCACCTCAGTAGAGAAAGCCAAAAACTGATTGTCATGATATAGCCTGAGACTGGTCAACCACTCGATGACCTATCGGAATGTTAGAATTCCTCCACCTTAACGCAGGGCCGTTTCCCGGCTAGGCATGTACGTGCCCCGAATTCGGGAGAGTGCGGAGCCACCATGGGCTATATAGTAGCCCCACCGTCAAACTCCTATGGCTAAGTGAAAGTGTTAAAGCATTATAGTCCGGTTGCCTCGTTTGCTGCACTATCACCTCCTTAATAGGGCCAAGACGTTGGGTTAAGTGTGAACATGCGTCTTCTGCGAACACCTCTGCATTATATGCGTGGGGGCTGAAGCCGGCGACTGCAATCTTTCAGGTTATACACATGTATACATATATGGCCGCACAGGAGGCATCATATTACTTTCAGGCAAAAGTATAAACACAGCCTTAATAAATTTCAAAAAAACATTGTGTTTACAATGGGAATAAATGTCACTCAAATATAATATTCTTCGAGCACTGGGCCTCTATCAAACGAGCACCCTCGAGAACCTCTTCGAAATAGTGCTCGGCAGCCACTCGGCCTATGGCCGAACCCTGCGCCGCAATAGTGGTAGCATCCATCTCCGCCCAGTATGCTTTAACACGGGCAAGGGCCATCCGCGAGCCTTCTATGCATGCCGACCTCTTCATCGCATTGATGCGCAGCACCGGACCAAGGAACTGCTGCACTAAGCTGAAATAGTTGTTCGGCTTTGGCTTTTCCGGCCACAGCTGATCCACGACAGACCTTATGGCGAGTCCAGACAACCTATTGAGTTCCGCTCATTCAGCTAGCTGATCAGTCAATGGAAGCGGACGCTCTGGAACGTTAAATTGCGACCAGAACAGCTTGTCCGCTTCACGATCTGTTTGATCTCGGAAGTATTTGGCCGCATCGACAGCGCTCGCCGCCAAGTCCATATATGCATCTGCCGAACTCCACAGCCGATCCAGAGGGGCATACCGTGGATCACCGAACTTTCTCCGCAGCATGAAGGGCTTCCCAGCCGCAATATCCCCGGCTTCACGCAGCTCCTCCTTCTTCGCTCCCATAGCAGAGCGGGTGTCTTTGGTCGTCATCGTGGCCTTTTCAAGGTCCGCCGCCTTCACTTGGTTTTCTTCTTCAAGGAACTGGCAACGGTCGGCAGTGTCTTTTAACTTTACAGCCATCTTGGCCATTTTCTCTTTGCTCTCGCAATGCACGGCCTTCTCGGCCCTCAACTCTTCGGCCGCCTTCAAAGCAGCCGCATTACTACTCCTTGCTTGTTCTTTGGCTCGGGCAAGTTCCGCCCGAAGGGTCTCCACGGTGGCAGCTCCATCTGCAGTCACAACATATTAAAGATACTGGCATCATGCTACTCTTACTATGTGACATTCACCAGAAAGCATTACTTACCTTGTGCCTCGTCAAGCCGCTTGTTAACATGATCGATGTCGGCATCTGCCGCATCCAGTTGCCGCTTTAGTTCGGCAAACTCATTAGTCCGGCTAGCCACCGGAGCTTCCACCACCTGCACATAAAGGCGGTTTGGTTACTACCTGGGACTATGATCCTCTGTTCGCCGCCGTTCTCGACGACAACCAGAGTCTCAGGGGCTACTATCTACACAAGGCACACCTAAAAATGTGCGGTATTATCAAAAAGTATCACGTACCTCAAAGCCTGTAAGTAGACTCATAAAGGCTTCATGCAATCCGCTTTCGGCGGACGAAATTCTTTCCATCACCGTACCCATTAACGTACGGTGTTCTTCTGAGATGGCCGCTCGCTCCAACAGCTCCCTCAGTACGTCCGACCGCATACCAGACTGTGCCGGACTCTTTTGTTTGCTCTCTTCAAGAGCCAGGCACTGAGGACTTCGGGTGACTATAGGATTATCTTCTGGCCTCACCGGATCTGGAGAGGCCCTCCGTGACGACACTTCAAGGTCGCTCGCTTCTTGAGCGGGGGAGTCCGGTGGAGGCGTTTCGCTCTCCATCATCTCCGAAAGAAGATCCCCCGAAGACGAGCTCTGCTGAGAAGGGCTAAGATCTGAACTGCAAGATAAATGCTTCGGTTATTTTCCTCAGAAGTGAAGTAGTATATCTTCACTGTTAAAGTACTTTTTGATTACTTACAGCTCGTTAGAGGGCAGATCCCCGCGCGGACTTTGTGCGGCAAGAGCACCCTCCAGGGCAGGACCATTTGGTTGAGACTTCTTCTCTCGTTTGGAAACCATGGTTTCCGGATCTTCAGGGGTAGTCCTCTTCCTTCCCCGGGGTGAGAGAATACCAGATTCCTCCCCTGGGTTATCCTCCCTCATGGAGGCGCCCGTTCCCTCGGTCGGAATGGGTAGCGGTGGAGGCCCGCTTTTGCCCCCTTTATTCCCCCCTTTATCTTCCTGTGAGGGCTCCGAGCAAGGTGGTAGCTCGAGCATCTTTTCCAGCACCGGATTCTCCAAGCCTTCCGGAAGGGGGGCCGAACACCGAATCATCTTCGCCTTTGTTATCCAGTCCTGGTCAAAGAGCGATTTCTCAGAATGACGTCATGATAAATGAAAGACGGTGTGTTCGGCTAGAGGATAACTTACTTGGTCGGCGGTGCGGTTGCTGCTCAGGCACACATCCTCGGTAGTGTCCGGACACTCTATCTGGGGTCCTAAGAATGATTTATACATCTCCTCATGCGTCAGGCCGAGGAAATTCTGAATAGCGCGCGGTCCTTCTGGGTTAAACTCCCACATGCAGAGGGGTTGGCGTTTGCATGGCTGGATTCGTCGAACCAGCATGACTTGCATTACCATAATCAAACTAAAATCTCCTTCGAAGAGATCTCGAATGCGGCTCTGCAATACAGGCACGTCCTTGGCTGGACCCCAACTCAGCCCTCTGCTAATCCATGACATCAGTTGTGGTGGAGGGCCTGAGCGGAAAGCAGGGGCAGCCGCCCACTTGGCACTTCTGGGAGCTGTGATGTAAAACCACTCCCGTTTCCATAATCCGGACACCTATGGAATGGAACCCTTTGGCCATGGAGCTCCAGCGATCTTGCTTATTAATGCGCCTCCGCACGCTACATGTTGCCCCTCGACCATCTTCGGCTTCACATCAAAGGTCTTGAGCCACAGGCCGGAGTGAGGGGTAATGCGGAGGAAGGCCTCACATACGACAATAAATGCCGAGATATGGAGAAAGGAGTCCCGGGCTAGATCATGGAAATCTAGCCCGTAATAAAACATCAACCCCCTAACGAAGGGATCCAGAGTGAGGCCTAGACCACAGAGGAAGTGGGAGATGAACACGATGTCTTCATTGGGTTCAGGAGTAGGGACGACCTGCCCTCGGGCAGGCAGCCGATGCGAAACCTCGGCAGTCAGGTATCTGGCCTCCCTCAACTTCTTGATGTCTTCTTCCGTAACGGATGAGGGCATCCACCGGCCTTGAAGGCTAGATCCGGACAAGATTGAAGGTCCGGAGCACCTGACCTGGGCTTTGGGTGTTAGAACTCGAGGCGGGGGAAGGATTTGATTGAGCACACGACGGAAAAAAAGTAAAAGCCTTGTCCCTTTATAAAGAGGGTGAATATCAAGCGTCCTCTCCGTAGCCGTTTGGGACTTGCCTATAATCTAGAAGTCCTAGACATGGTTGGGTTACCCACGACCGTATTGATGAGAATCCCGTAATTAGGGGAACACGATCTCTGCTTTGACAAGACGTGTCAAAAAACTGCCTCGCGTTATGTGCGGGGCTAGTTAAAGGAAACGGTTCGGATAATCACCGGGCCATGGCATAAGGTCGTGTTGCCAAAACAAGTCAGCAAATTAGATTTGTGGAAATATTATTCTCTCTACGGTGGTATATGGAACTTATTTTGCAGGGTCGGACACTATCCTTGTATTCAAATTCTTCCGTGGTGTATTCGGAGGAGGAACCCGCCTTGCAATGCTGAAGACAATACTGCGCGCCGGACTCATCGTCATTGAAGCCTGGTTCAGGGGCTATTGAGGGAGTCCTGGATTGGGGGGTCTCCGGACAGCCGGACTATATCCTTCGGCCGGACTGTTAGACTATGAAGATACAAGATTGAAGACTTCGTCTCGTGTCCGGATGGGACTCTACTTGGCATGGAAGGCAAGCTAGGCAATACGGATATGTATATCTCCTCCTTTGTAACCGACCTTGTGTAACCCTAGCCCTCTCCGGTGTCTATATAAACCAGAGGGTTTTAGTCCGTAGGACAACATACAATCATACCATACGCTAGCTTCTAGGGTTTAGCCTCTCTGATCTCGTGGTAGATCTACTCTTGTACTTCCCATATCATCAATATTAATCAAGCAGGACGTAGGGTTTTACCTCCATCAGGAGGGCTCGAACCTGGGTAAAACATCATGTTCCCTACCTCTTGTTACCATCCGCCTTAGACGCACAGTTCGGGACCCCCTACCCGAGATCCGCCGGTTTTGACACCGACAGTTGGGGATTTACGCATCGCCGACGGTCCGGCCTTCTGCTCTGGCACCGGTGAGCCCGGTGGTGACGACGGCGGGGCATGTGCATGGCCACCAGGAGGGGCCTGTGGATCCGGTGCGTTTAGCCGCAGACAATCCTGAGGTCGCCACTTTGGGTCAGGATTTGGTGGTTGCAGAGGCCCCACGATCGCCTTCCCATGGGCCAGGCCAGTCCCCCCTTCCCAT
This sequence comes from Triticum aestivum, assembly GCF_018294505.1. Lineage (NCBI taxonomy): Eukaryota > Viridiplantae > Streptophyta > Magnoliopsida > Poales > Poaceae > Triticum > Triticum aestivum. The sequence continues at coordinate 124,207,597 of NC_057812.1, forward strand.
TGTAGAGCAGGGCATGGCGACAGATGCTGTCGTGGCAGGTGTGGTGGATCCCGAGGTGGTTGCTTTGGGAAGACAGGAGATGTCCAACGGGGCAGCGTAGGGATAGGGCGTTGGGATCACCAAGGATTCTGTTCTGTCCATGCCCTTGGAGAGCAGGCCAGCCAATGCGGTGACGATGCAGGCTGAGGATGCAGCTACCACTGCTGCCGCGGGCCCGGTTGTCCCAGTGGGACAGAGTTTGGGTGACCTGACCATTGCGGAGACTGGTCAAGCCGAGCCCCAGAGTGGGCCAGTCCGTGAGGCGCAAAGAACGATGGGACCCCGGATCAGGAGACAGCACCAGGGTGGGACCCGGTGGAAGAGCAACTGCCTCCCACTACACACATGTGGAGGTGGGAATCGAGGGCCCAGCTGGAGATTGTGACAGGCAACTGGGAGAGGTTAGCCGCAAGGGGACAGACTGCATGGTGGGCCGTGCCTTGTGGACCGTGCAGCTTGCAAGGATGTTGACGTGCACATGCACGTACCCCTCACCCCAAATGATGTTTTCCTTCCGCCCAAAGAGCATATCGCGGTTGGTAATATTAAGGCCTTCTGTGCGGGGCTGCAAAAGAAACTGGCTCTGCCGCTGCTGAAGGAGATTGAAGTTGTACGTGGGAAGAGCACAGGGTCGGAGTACACGCCTCACCGTAACACTCGGTCCGCGACTGTGAATGCGCCAAAGAAGACTACAACGACTGCGGCTGAGACGGTTCTTCTCAAATCACTTGGCATCTCACAGGAGGGTTTGGCGGTTACTAATGAGGCCCTTGGACAGCTGTGGCAGATGTTCGACTCACCAATCCAAGAGCCACAGCTACGTGCAATTGCATCCATCTTCGGCAAGGCTATACCATTTGACCTTGGCCAGGAGGACGCCCTGAGGGTGACCCTGCTTGCCTAAATGACAAGCTCTGGAGTTCTATATTGACATCATGTCGTCGATCAAGATGGAGTTGGTGTGTTGGAACGTGCGCGGCTTGAACAACCCGGCCAAGAAAAAGGCGCTACGTGAATTTGCAGACTCGGTGCACCCGGCTATTTTTTGTATCCAGGAGACTAAGCTAGCTTGTTTTGACACTTTTACCGTTATGCAATGTCTTGGCCCATCTTATGATGGGTACTACTACTTGCCGGCTACGGATATGAGGGGTGGGATCCTTTTAGCTTGGAATGTGGCGCTGATCAACATTACGAACTATGTTAGAGACACACATTGCATCACAGGGTACATCTCTCCGCTCGATGGTATGCCTTGGTGGCTAACAACGGTCTATGGACCGCAGGAGGATCAGGAAAAGTTGTTGTTCCTCGAGGAGCTCGCAGCGAGGAGGGAGCTGTGCCCGGGTCCCTGGATGATCATCGGTGACTTTAATATGATACTCCAAGCCTCAAACAAGAATAACTCGCTTCTGGATAGGAGGGTGATGCATAGATTCCATTAGTTTGTCGATGGCAATGGGCTCAAGGAGTTGTATACGCACGGGCGGGCATTTACATGGAGCAACGAAAGAGAGGTCCCCACGCTCACAAAAATTGATAAGGCGCTTGTCTTGGTGGACTGGGAGCTTGCTTATCCGGACTGCTTGCTCCAAGCTATGTCAACGTCGACCTCGGATCACTGCCCTCTGCACCTTGCCTTGAACGAGCACATACACCCGCAGTGACGCTTTCGATTTGAGGTGTTTTGGACTAGACTTGACGGCTTTGAAGATGCGGTCGGGGAGGCTTGGGTCTGTGAACCCAACATACATGATCCCTTCAAATGGCTCGACGCGCTACTCAGGAACGCTGCTCGGTATCTAACTGCTTGGGGACAAAAGAGGATTGGCAACGTTAAGCTGCAAATTGTGATGGCTAACTGGATCATCTTCCAGCTTGACATGGCGCAGGAACGGCGTTTGCTCTCGGATGGGGGGAGGTGGTTGCGCAAAACGCTTAAGCTTGTGGTGTTAGGCCTGGCCTCGCTTGAAGGCACGATTGCTAGGCAAAGATCGCGCATAAGATGGTTACAGGAGGGTGATGCCAGTACCAAGCTGTTTCACCTCGTGGCTAATGGAAGGAAGACGAAAAACTTTATCCCGGCAATACTGCATGATGGCAATACAATCACGGGCCAGCTCGGCAAGGAGCAAATCTTCTTCCAAACATACAAAGACTTGCTGGGCACGGCGAGAGCGCGGGAGAACACAATCGACCTGGACTTCCTCGAGATCCCGCGTATAAATTTGATGGACCAGAACGAGTTGTTTACGGAGGATGAGGTGTGGGCCACGGTCAAGGAGATGCCTGTAGATCGCGCACCATGGCCGGACGGTTTCATTGGCCTTTTCTTCCAAAAGGCCTGGAGTATCATCAAAGGCGATCTGTTGGCGGCCCTCCACCATTTGTTTCTTGGTGATGGTCGCGGGTTTGGAAGGCTAAATCAGGCTCTTATCACACTTATTCCCAAAAAGGTCGGTGCGTGCCGTGTGGGAGACTTCCGACCCATTAGCCTGGTCCACAGCCTACCCAAGATAGGCTCTAAGCTTCTCGCTAACAGATTGCGACCACGTATGAATGAGCTCGTCCAAGCAAATCAATCGGCGTTCATGAAGGGGAGGAACCTTCACGACAACTTCATGCTCGTTAGACAGGTGGCTCGCTCACTCCATCGCAGAAAAGCAAAGGGAGTCATGCTAAAGTTGGACATCTCGCGTGCGTTTGACACTCTGTCTTGGCCATTCCTTTTTGAGGTCCTTCGTGCCAAAGGATTCTCGGATACTTGGCTATCTTGGATAGCGACATTACTCTCCACGGCCTCTTCTCGAGTGGTGGTTAATGGTCACGCGGGACAGAAATTCGCACACGCTCAAGGGCTTCGGCAGAGAGACCTGGTCTCGCCACTTTGTTTGTTATCCCCATGGATGTCCTTACATCCCTCATCACTAAAGCCCAAGAGTGTGATGTGTTGAGTAGAATGCCAGGCTGCACCCCCATGCAACGGCTCTCTATTTATGCAGACGATGTTGTATTATTCGTCAGGCCCATAGTCTCGGATCTTATGTTTGTTAAGGAGGCCCTGCACATCTTTGGGACCGCATCTGGGCTGCACATCAATTATACAAAATCCATGGCTATCATGATCATAGATGAGGATGGCGATAAGGAATTGGTTCAGGGAGCAATGTCGTGGAGCATAGAGTCCTTTCCCTGCAAGTATTTGGGGCTGGAACTCTGCATTTGGCAGCTGACGCGCTCTGAATGGCAACCGGTAGTGGACAATGTGCTTAACTTCATGCCTGGATGGCAGAAAGGTTTAATCACTAGAGCTGGACGGATGGTGCTTGTGCATGATGTGGTGATGGCACGCCCCACCCACCATCTTATCGTTGCGGATGCCCCCAAGTGGGCTATCGAGCAAGTGAACAAACGTTGCAGAGCGTTCTTTTGGGACGGATCAGAGGAAATTCATGGAGGGAAGTGTCTAGTTGCCTGGCAAAGAGTGTGCAAGCCAAAGGAGCTAGGTGGCCTTGGGCTTCTCGACCTAAACCGCCAAGGCTTGGCTTTAAGATTGCGTTGGGAGTGGCTTAGACGCACGGATTCAGGCAGACCATGGCATGGACTCCCGCTGGCCAATGATCCGCAAGTTTAGTCGGCTTTTGACAGCTTGGTCCATTGGAAACTTGGGGACGGCCATAAGGTGTTGTTTTGGAAAGACATATGGATGAGAGGTGTGACAGCCAGGGAGATTGCTCCGAACATCTGGGGAAAGGTACGAACACAAACTGTGAACAAGCGGACAGTGCATGATGGATTGCTCAACCAGCGCTGGGCCACAGACATCTTCAGTGAGCTCTCCACGGATGAGCTAGTTCAATTGATCAGCCTCTGGGAGACTACTATTACGGCGCAGCTTACTCCTACCGAGCGGGATGAGGCTGTTTGGCCCTGGAACTCCAAGCAGGTGTACACTTCGGCCTCCGCTTACCAAATGCTCTTCAAGGGTGCGATCAGTGTGAACTATGCGCAATGGATTTGGAAGTGTTGGGCACCTCTCACCTGCAAGATCTTCATATGGCTCGCTATGCAACATAGAATATGGACATCCGATAGGAGGCTGAGGCATGGGCTGCAAGATAGCCCCTCACCATGTTATCTTTGTGGCCAGGAGGAGGATGACGTTGATCATCTTCTGATCCAGTGCGTTTACTCGCGTCAAGTATGGCACAACATTCTTTCCAGCACAAGGGCTACCCCGGCCGGTGAGCGATAATTTGGAATCATGGTGGGGCAGTACTCGAAAATGGCTTGATAAGGTGACACGCAAAGCTTTTGATAGCCTGGTGATGCTAGTGTGCTGGCAACTATGGAAGCAAAGGAATGAACGGGTTTTCCGCTCGGTGGCCACACCCATCTCGGTGGCTGATCTTGTAAACAGGATTCTTTGTGAGGAGTTAACGTAGTGTCTGGAGTTGGAGTTCTAGCGTGGCCTCGATCGGCTTGTGATCTTTGGTTGTGCATCACAAACTCTTGTACATTGTTTTCTCTCTCTTATATAAAGCCAAGGTACGCAGGTAGTACATGCCCGATATGCTAGGGTTTCAGAAGTCTGGCGACCATGGGGCCCCGCCCCCGCCGCCACCGCCGCCGTCGCCGTCCGGCTTCGGCCTGCCGGTGGTCGGCACTGTTGCCGCATGTGCGCCTCCGCGCCATGGTGGCCCTATTGCGGCTGTGTCCGCTCCCACATCGCTTGGCCCTCAGGGCGGAAGCGATCCCGCTGTCTACTGCTATGGAACGACCCAGTCTAGATTTCCACCTGGTTCATGCTACGAGTCCGGGATGGATTCGCTCTACAGCTCCTCTGCCAAGATACTTCCTGTAGATGGATTCAAATCAAGCCCAAGGGGCGGTCCGGGGAGGCACCTGAAATTATGTGATTCGCCTGATCGATCCCTTCCCCAGATGCTGTAGAAGCCGCTGCGCTCCACTGCACGGCTGATCTCGTCGTCGGCACGAACCTTTGGTAAGCTGTCAGTGAATGTGAAGGTGTACCCGAAGGGCGGTGGGGGCGATCATGGGGCTCCCTTCGCGGATGCTGCCCGCCGGAAGCCGTCCGACGAGGGAACCGAAGCACTCCTGGCGGCAAACCCCGACGCGCGCGCGCTCGTCGTTGCGAACATGAGGATATTGTCAGTTTCTCCTAAGGCACAAGAAGCAGTGTTGATATTTGAAGAAGGGGCTACTGGAGGTGATATGAAGAGGGGAAGGGTGGAGGAGAACGTGCAGATGGACGCAGTGATTAGGGACCAGCAGACACAAATGGAAGCAACCGGCCACGGGGCTGCCGGCAACCTGACGGGGACGCGTGTTGCACCCCGTCAGGAGCAATGATAGGCCTGAGTTGGAACTGCCGAGGAATCAGAGGCGCCTCGACAGTTCGTGATCTCACCGGCCTCGTTCAAACTCACCGCCCACAGTTTGTGTTTTTGTGTGAAACTAGGCAAAAATCTGAAAGAGTTCGTCGTTTGTGTCATCGCTTAGGTCTGCGTGGCTTTTGCGGTGTCGATAGTGAAGGTCAGAGTGGTGGTTTAGCTCTTTTCTGGAATGATCAGTTATCAGTTGAGATTAAAGATAAGAACAATAGAATGATTGATTCTTATGTTCGTGCCTCTCCGTCTAATCCTGAGTGGCATCTTACTTGTGTTTATGGGGAACCCCGTACTGAAAACCGGCATCGGATGTGGTCCATAATCTCAGACCTGCGTGCGAACAGTAACCTTCCATGGATGCTCAAGGGGGATTTTAATGAGGCCTTATGGCAATGTGAGCATTTGTCTGCAACTCCTCGACCGGCCAATCAGATAGCTGCTTTTCGGGAAGTGGTGCCAGATTGTGAACTGCATGACCTTGGTTTTTCTGGGGCACCGTTCACGTATGATAATAAGAGGAGAGGTGGAGCTAATGTGAAAGTAAGATTGGACAGGGCCTTGGCTGATGAGAGATGGCGAGATATCTTCTCTGATGCTCACGTGGTACACCTAGTATTGCCGTGCTCGGATTACTTGCCAATTTTAGTGCACATGCAAAGGGAATAGCGCACCCCGGTGCGTCGGCGAACAAGCCAATATGAGATACTCTAGGAACATGCTGGAGAGCTACCTGAGCTAGTGGAGAAAGTGTGGGCAGCCACCCAGACTAATGGCAATCTAGCATCTATTACGACTGGTCTGCATGCAGTCATGCAAAATCTACAAGGTTGGAGCCGAAGGAGATTTGGTAATGTAATGCGTAGGAAACTGGATCATCTGTTGCAAACTGATGGTGACCAACATGAAATAAGAAAATTGTCTGATAACATGAATGAGCTACTCTACCAGGAAGAACTCCTCTAGCTACAATGTTCATGCATAGATTGGCTAAAAGAGGGGGACCGTAACACCAAGTTCTTCCATAACAGATCGGTTTGGCGAGCACGCAGAAATAAAATCTCAAAACTGAAAAATGATGACGGTGTTTGGCAGTCTACTCCGTCAGTTATGGAACTAATGGCCTCATCCTTTTTTAAGGAATTATTCACGCGTGACCCATCTCCAAATGCTGATGAGATTGTTGGTCTCATAGAGAAGAAGGTGACAGATGAGATGAATTAGACATTATGCAAGGAGTTCTCGGAGACGGAAATGCAGATGCACTATTCCAAATAGGACCACTGAAAGCCCCAGAACCAGATGGGTTCCCAGCTAGGTTTTATCAAAGAAATTGGGCTGTTTTAAAGGATTCTGTGGTTGCTGCGGTAAGGCTATTTTTTCACAACTGGACACATGCCATCCGAAACAAATGCAACCGCTATTGTCTTGATCCCCAAGTCTGATCAACCAGAGACATTGAAGGACTTCCGGCCCATCAGTTTGTGCTCGGTGTTGTACAAGATCGTCGCCAAATGCCTGGTGAACAGACTGCGTCCATTATTGGGTGAGATTGTCTCCTTAAACCAGAGTGCCTTCGTTCCTGGACGTATGATGACTGATAATGCACTGGTGGCATTTGAATGTTTTCACAGTACTGAACACTGCAAGAAACAACAAGACTCCTTCTGTGCATACAAGCTGGATCTATCAAAGGCGTATGACAGAGTTGACTGGGATTTTCTTAGAAGAACGATGCAAAGCTTGGGTTTTGCTCCCCGATGGGTTGATTGGATCATGTCCTGCGTGACCTCGGTGAGCTATTCCGTAAAATTCAATGGAACCCTACTTGATTCGATTTCCCCAACTCGAGGTCTTCGCCAAGGTGATCCACTGTCTCCGTTTTTGTTCTTGTTTGTTGCTGATGGTCTCTCTGCACTGATGCAACATGAAGCAACACAAGGCACAATAACTCCTCTTAAGGTATGCCAGCGAGCACCAGGTATATCACACTTGCTTTTTGCCGATGATACACTTTTGTTCTTTAAAGCAGAAGTGGGGCAAGCACATAGAGTGAAGCATGTTCTGGAAGTGTATGCTAAAGGTACGGGACAAATGATAAATCCACAAAAGTGCTCAATCTTGTTCAGCCCGGCATGTCGGCAAGGAATTCGGGAGGGTATTAGGAGTATCTTGCAAGTCACACAAACCGCCTTCGAAGCCAAATATCTTGGCCTACCAACACCCGATGGCAGGATGAGCAAAGGGAAACTAAAGAGCCTACAGGAGAAGCTAGCAAAGAGCCTAATGGAATGGGGTGATAATCATCTATCCATGGCCGGGAAGGAGATAAAAATCAAAGCTGTGGCGCAGGCACTACCGGTGTATATTATGAGTGTCTTCAAACTCCCAGTTGGCCTATGCGATGATTTAACACAGATGATCCGTCAGTATTGGTGGGGAGCAGAGAAAGGAAAACGCAAGACCCACTGGGTCAGTTGGGACAGCATGCTACGGCCTAAAGGAAGAGGTGGTATGGGCTTCAATGATCTTTGGTTGTTTAATCAATCTCTGTTAGCACGTCAAGCATGGCGTCTCATAGAATTTCCGGATAGCCTTTGTGCTCAGGTTCTCCGTGCAAAGTACTACCTGTCTGGCAATATTACAGATATAGTTTTTACAGGTAATGGGTCAAGCACTTGGCTGGCTATTGAACATGGCTTGGAACTGGTAAAGCAAGGGTATATATGGCGTGTCGGAAATGGAACAAACATCAGAATATGGCGCGACCCCTGGATCCCAAATGGTGCACCTTTCAAACCGATCACGCCTAAGCGCCGCTGCAGACTCAAATGGGTGGCCGAACTTCTAAACGCGGATGGCACATGGAATGTTCCAATCCTCAGGCAACACTTTTTCCCAATAGACGTCGCAAATATATTGAAAATCAAGGCATCTAAGTGGTTTGGGGATGATGTTATCGCATGGCGACCAGACAAACATGGGCGTTTCTCAGTCCGCTCAGCGTATAACATGATGAGAGATAATATCATGGCTCGGCAGTGTGTCGGTGAGTCTAGCACAAGACCTGATGGATTCAGACCAGCATGGAACCTCCTGTGGAAATGTGGAGCACCACCTAAAGTATGTATCTTTGCTTGGAAAGCTGTGCGCGAAGCATTAGCCACTCGAAGCAACATGCAGCGTAGGCACATGGAACCTGATGGTATATGCACGATCTGTGGGCTAGAGGAAGAGACGACACACCATGCACTCCTCGATGTCCTCATGCTAGGCACCTATGGGATGCAATGAAATCTGTGTGGGATCTCCCATCAGATGAAGCACTATGGAACTCTGAACCTGATTGGTTGCTCATGTTAATCCAGCAGCTCAATGACACACAACGCATGCTCCTTCTCATGGTACTTTGGCGGGTGTGGCATGTGCACAATGAGGTAACACATGACAAGCCATTGATTTCTGTTGAAGCTTCCAAGAAATTCTTGTGTGGGTATGCAGACCACCTACTAATGATCACACACTATCCACACGCTGATTTCACTAAAGGCAAGGTTCCTGCTAACCTCAGTGCAAATACCACAACAATAGTTCATACCGTGACCCATGCAAAACCTGAAGTTAAATGGGAACCCCCACCAGCAGGACATGTGAAGCTTAATTTTGATGGCTCATTTGTGGCAGAAAATGGTGCTGCGGGTGCCGGAATGATTCTACGGGACCATGAAGGGCATGTTATCTTTACTGCCTGCAGATGGCTATTTGATTGCGAGGGACCCCTAGAAGCAGAACTAGCAGCTTGTGAGGAAGGTCTCCGTCTAGCTCTGCATTGGTCTCAAGCCTCGCTTCAGGTTGAGACGGACTGTGCCGAGATCATCACCCTTGTAAAAGCTGGGCGGGGTGATCGATCCAGAAATATGCACCAAGTTACTGAGATAGTGCATCTGCTCAACGAACGCCACACTGAAATCCATAAAATTAGTCGTGGGCAAAATAAAGCTGGGCATGCAATGGCGGCAATTGGTCGTGGACAACATCGCACAGCTTGTTGGCTTGCAAATGCTCCCCAGGAGATTAGCGCTATCATTACCGATGATTGTAAAACTGTTATTGCTTAAGTAATGAAATGTTTTCTCCCCGCAAAAAAAATAAAGCTAAGGTACGCAATTTGCGTACTCTCGGGAAAAAAACCGCCCGGGCACCGCCGTACCGGGCCAGCCCCCGAGCCTGATCAGATGCGCCCCGAACACGACGGTTACCGCAATCCATCGCCATCTCATCGTCCCACCGCTACTCCACCCTGCCCTACCAGGCTACCACCACCATCTCCACGGCGGCGGCTCTCTCCCCGCGGCCCGATACATCCCCACGTACCCAGGCCCCAGCCGAGTTCAGTTCCAGTACCGGCGCTCACGAGACCCGCGCCGCATTGCCATCCCACCAGCAACGACGGCACCGCCCTGCCCCCACTTCGCCCCGCCCACTCACCCCTCCATCAATCATCAAAGATTCATGAGAAAATTCCTTATTTGACACTATCTTAAAATCTGCTTCCTTATTTGATACTGAAAAAAAAATTCCTATTTGACACAAGTTCTAAATTTTATTCCCTATATGACATTTCCATTCATCTTGAGCCTAAATGACATCTGAAAAGACTCTTTTGCCCCTCATGTGGTATGTGTGTAGGGGGCAATAGCGCACACACGCAGCACCAGTGCAAGGACAGGAGCACACACAACAACATATACACATGCACCAACACACACGCACGCGCGCACACACGCAACAACACGCACGCGCACGTACACACACACACACGCACACACACGCAGCAACACGCATGCACGCGCACGCACACATGCAGCAACACACACGCATGCAGCACACACACATACACAAACACGCAGCAGCAGCACACATGCAGACAGCACATAGGCACGCAACAGCGCGCGCACACACACACGCAGCGGCACACATGCAGCAGCAGCACACATGTGCGTGTGCACCCACACACGCAACAGCACACGCGCGCACACACATACCGCATGAGGGGCAAAATCATCTTTTCAGGTGTCATTTAGGCTCAAAATGAACGGAAGTGTCGTATAGAGAATAAAATTTAGAACTAGTGTCAAATAGGGAAGAAAAATTTTTCCAGTGTCAAATAAGGAACCAGATTTTAAGACAGTGTCAAATAAGGAATTTTCTTTTTCACGGGGCAAGTCCGGCCCATCTCATCCCCTCCCATCGTCGGGCCCCAGCCCCGCTGCACCTTCACGCCATTAACGCCTCAGCTGACATGTTCCGGACAAAGCAAAGGCCAGCATGAGCCCCGCGACACCTGCACGGCACAGCCACGCATCAATGCCGGAGCCGGGAGAAAATCAATAGATCTCCGGTAAATGAATTAGTTCTCACACCAGGTTCTCCCCCACTGACTCAGGTAACTGAATTAGTTCTACAGCCAGCGTGAGCAGACACACAGAGGAGAGAGACATTGCTACCGACATCCTTACAAGATCAGCCAATTCACATCGTTCCAGTCCAAGAACGGTCGCAGAAAAGAAGAGAGATCCATCGAAACCTCCTACTAGGTTAGAGATAAGAGGGGGAGGAAGAGAAAGAAAATACATGGCCTTTTTACAGGGGAGAACGCCACCGATCCAGTCTCTTTCTTGGTTAACCTCCGGCACATATTTAGACAAAATGTGGGTGCTACTACTCGTCTGACTGACTACCTGCATCCCCCGCCGCCGCCTGAGTTACCAGAGCGGCGGCCTCAAAGTCCTACTCCGTGTTGTGGGAGATGGCCTGGCCGAACTTGAGGAACAGCTCCGCGTCCGACGTGCTCGACGAGTTGGCGCAGGACGACGACAGCGTGCCGGCGCCCCGCAGGCTCACGTACTCGTTGGCGTAGCTCGGGCCGGTGGGCGGCTGCGGCTGGGCGGCCTTCGGCGGCGGGTCGGGGTGCACCAGGCAGTCCAGCACGCGCACCACCTCGTGCATCGTCGGCCGGTCCGACGGCTGCTTCTTGGTGCACAGCAGCGCCAGCTGGAACACCTTCTTCACCTCGCCGAGGTCCTGGCACGTGTCGGCGATGTCCGGGTCGACCGTCTCCATCACCGCGTTGCTCGCCGTCTTCGATAGGATCTGCATCGCAACAGAACACGAAAGAAATTCATGAAATTTGTTTCCACGCTAAATGGCAGGGGAGCAAACGAAAAGTTGACAATATTTGGTGAGTGTGACAGTGCGATTTGTAGCTTTCCATCTGCATGATTGACAACTGGGGAGACAAAAATGGCAGGCTTTAGGGGACGGAACACTGCAACCTACTATAATGGAGCTTTCAATGGCCATATGCGATGGATCAGAGCATACCACAGGTCCACAGTGCAGATAGATCTACTCACATGATAGGGTTCATGTTGCTGGTCCCCTTGGACGAACATAAAAGCCTAATGGAGTTCATCCAGCAATTATTGGCACTACCAGAATCCAAGGCTAAATAGGCTGAGGAAAATGACACATCAACCTGAAGAACTAGGAGAGTGGAAAGGCAGGTAGTTACCGAGTGATGGAGATTGCACTCGTTGTCCACGGGCTTTTTGCCCGTCAGCAGCTCGAGCAGGACGATGCCATAGCTGTAGACATCGGACTTCTCGTTGAGGCGGGAAGTGCGCGCGTACTCGGGATCAATGTAGCCAATAGTGCCCATGACATAGGTCGACGTGTGTGTTTTTGAAACACACAAACTCTTCGCAATGCCAAAGTCCGTGAGGTGTGGCTCGTAATCTTTGTCGAGGAGGATATTCTTTGATTTTACATCCCTGTGGATTATCCGCGGACTGCAGTCATGGTGAAGGTAGGCAAGGCCTTGAGCAGCACCGAGAGCGATCCGAAGGCGAGTCTCCCAATCGAGCTTTTTCTTCTTGGATTGACCTTCTAGTAGAATTAAAAAGAACAGTGTTATGATACGGTAATAGTTCTCCAACTGTTAGCAACCAATAAATAAGCAGGACTGCAAATGTGTCAAAGCATCAACTATTTTGAGAGTGACAAGTTGGTTTTCACAGCTTTGTGACAGATCAGCAAACAAAGACTATCGACATTGAAACAACGTCAGTGCTAGCTATTGATCACTTGTACTAAACCATTCTCGGCATTTGGAACGAGTTTGCAGTGCGCACTTACCATGTAAAACATCCCAGAGGCTGCCATTTTCCATGTACTCGTAGAAGAGAAGATTCCCAACAGGTGATAGGGAGTATCCTTGAAGACTCACTAAATTCCGGTGTTTGATACTGCCGACAGTCTCAAGCTCAGTTTGAAATTCCTTCAGGCTTTGCGGGTACTGGGCATACAGCTTCTTGATTGCCACCGGTCTGCAGTTCTTCAGAACACATTTATAAACTGTGCTTGATGCCCCATACCCAATGATGTATTTCTCGCTCAAGTTCTCAGTCATCCTCATTATGTCTTCATAGACATGGAGGGCCATGTTCATATTAAGTATCACTAGCTTGGGGGGGACATTGCTCACTGCAACAACATGAAGATTTATTAGAACTGACTGATACTGTTCCAGGAATCAACTATGGTCTACGAGTGGGCAGTCAAGGTAAGCCCACAAGATATTATAGTTTGGTGAGAAACATTAATGATCTCGGCATGACTTGTACGACAACATAAATCTTGCCAATAAGGTAAGTAACAGATATACTGAAACAGAAGGTTTAAAACTCCTGAAGATGCATTACCTGGTTTGCTAACAGAGACATCTTTGAAAACAGGAGAACTGTGCGGCCTGCAAACGGCTATTAAAATCATCAGGAGGATAACAAGCCCACCCAGAGCAATGCCGAGTATCGCAGCCTTCGAGATTTGTGCTGCATAGAAAATCCAGGGCAGAGATGACGGTAATTAGAAACGAAGTAAGTATATATACTTGAAAGGAATTGATAATGAAACAGTGTCTTTACGTTTCTCTTGGTGGCTGGAGGAACGGCACGAGGCAAGCCAGTATCCACAAAGGCCAGGATTACCCAAGAAGCTGAAGGAAGGGCCGGATGGTTAAACTACTGTTTCCAAATCTGGTAGTAAGAATGAAACAGTGATTGAAATGATGGAGCACTCTACCTGTCAGGCGAAAACCGTGAGAAGTTGTTGTCAGTAGGGACCACGCCAGCCAAATTATTGAATGATATATTTCTGTTCCAGGAGCAGCAAGATCATGTCAGCAAAGCCAAACATCCAAACATGCCTAAAACTTCTTTGATAACTTACAAAGTATTTAGGCTGAAGCAGTTCATCAGTGAAGAGACATCCCCAGTTATATTGTTATTTTCCAGTTTTCTGCAAGAGCGAATGATGACAGATGAATCAATGATCAATTGAAGACTACATACTGAACCTTCTACTGAATATACAGATTTAGGAAAATTATGTGACATGAAAAGCTAGAACTCACAGCAACATCAGATTTTGCAGCATTCCAAGTTCTTGAGGAATCAGACCACCAAGATGGTTGTTGGACAGATCACTGAAATAAGACCAGAGTTATTCAATAGAACGTTCAAGGAACTGATCATTGATAGAATTCACCATTAGATCACCAGGTACTTACATCTCACCGATACTCCTCAAGTTCCCAAACTCGGCAGGGATGAATCCAACAAGAGCATTCTTGCTCAGGTTACTAGAGAAAAGAGTTCCAAACATTAACATATGATGATGGAAACAAAAAAATAATCATAATGGCAAAGACTTACAGTTTCAATAGATGCTCCAAGCTGCCGATGGCCGATGGAATTGGACCAGTAATCATGTTGCAGGATAAATCCCTGATACACGTATCTTCATTATATAGGTGACAGAAGAAAAAACAATGTTCTCAAGAACTTTTGAGATAATTGGACTTACAAGATGTCCAAATTGTTGATTCTTGAAAGCTCAATAGGAATAGGACCACTCAAATGATTTGACGACAGATTCCTGAATAAACAGGTGAACACAGGTCAATAGTGAACAAGGTTACAATATTGCAGATCAGTATGCACTATGCATATCAAACAATTTAAAATCAAAAGGGTACAATTCAGTCGACTTTATCATAGCACAATTTAAGGATGAAATCCATTATAACTTGATCTAAAAATCAGAACTTACAAAGACGTCATGCTCTCAAGTTTACACAACGAACGAGGAATGGTCCCATTTAACTTGTTGCCATGGGCATTACTGTAAAGGAGAAACAACGCATCAATATATATTTCTGAAACTGTGCGTGCTGCACAAGAGAGTTGCAATGCTTACAAGCTATTGAGATTCACACAAGAACTTATATTGTTGGGAATTGGTCCTTCTAGGCTGTTGTTTGCAAGGTTCCTGAGAAACACGAGTAACAAAACATAAGCAGCTTGTTTGATTACCACACTCAGAAAATCATTACAGATTTCAAGAATGACTTGAAAAGACTTACAAGTCATATAAGCCTGTAAGCTTTCCCAGCTCCGCCGGAATGGACCCAGTAAGTTGATTATCATTTAGTTCTCTGAATTTAGATACTTGTCAACAAAAACAGAATGCCAGATAACCTGAATTTGAATACATAAAAACAAGAAAAATGATGTCACTCACAGGTAATGAAGCGTTGACATATTCCCAAGTTCTGGTGGTATTGTCCCAGTTAACTTGTTGCCTTGCATGTATCTGCAAGCCCACGATATATCATATTATTGACCAGGAAATATTCATGTAGACAACTTTCATGCAGACAACGGAAGCTTACAGTTTCTCAGTATATGTCAAGTTTCCCAGTATCGACGGTATAGGGCCAGATAGTTGGTTGTAACTCAGATCTCTGGAATGGTTAAAGGTCATATCAATTATATATATTGCACCAACAAGAAAGAATGTAGAACATAGAGCTCATCGCACGACTTACAGTACAGCAAGTGCCTGCATGAGGCCAATAACAGATGGGATAGGACCAGTGAACCTGTTCCCTTGCAAGGACCTGATATAAATGATATGCAATTTTGCAGATTAGTGTTAACTCTGTAAGGCATACGACTTAAGAGGAATGGTTGAAATAACCACATACAGTGTAGCAACTTGAAGGAAGCCAATGTTGAAAGGGATTGATCCAGTCAAATGATTGTAAGATAAATCCCTACCATTGCAAAATGTTAGAAAAACTTCAAAAAATTGAAGAAATTGACATAATTTCAAAGGGGCAAGAGTGTAAATACGTACAAGACCTGAAAGCTAGTACAGTTCCCAATGGTGTCTGGTATCTCCCCAGTCAGGCTATTGTTCTTCACGTCACTGGTCAAGTGAGTGTAGTGTTAGCGCCAGAAACAGGATACACGACGCAATGCGGTTCAAGATACGTAAGGAGCATACTTACAAGTACCAAAGGCCGGTCAACTGGCACATATCAGGGGAGAGGGTTCCTTCCAATTGGTTGCCGCGCAAACCCCTAAGCACGATCAACTCGATTTAGCCAAATGGAAAGAGAAAAAACAGCATTGGATAGTAGTGCTGCAGTATTAGCACTAGAACCAATCTTTGTATGGCACAGAAATTCAAGACTTACAAGTATTGAAGAACCTCATTCCAATAGATTAGCCTTGGTATCTCCCCACTCAGTTTGTTTTGTGCCAAGTCCCTAGGGTGCATGCACATAAAATTAGAGATTCTGAAAACACCCAGCAGATCCACAACATATGAACCAAGCTGCAACTTACAGAATCTTCAAATTTGGGAGCTGCGACAGCGTCGACGGGATCGCGCCGACCAGCTGGTTGTTCTTCAATATCCTAGGAAATCACACGGGCCACACAACATAATCACTCACAACATTCAAAGGACTTGCTGCTTACTGGTAGTAGGACGAGATGTACATTTCAGCAAAAACAGAGCTTACAAGGTTTCGAGGTGCTTGAGCTTGGACACCGAGAATGGTATGTCGCCATCCAAGTTGTTGAAGGACAAATCCCTAGTAGATGAGGAACAAACGTCAAATCATGAGCAGTTTCCCAGACCCAAACTTTGAACATCCATTTTTTTAAGAGACCACTCACAGCGTCTTAATCGATGAGCAATCCCCAATCTCGTCCGGGATCTGGCCGGTCAGCCCATTCGACTTCAGATCACTGCACGCCCAAATCCAACAGGTTATTAGTACCAACACAGGCCAAGCAAGAAAAACAAAAGCTGAACGACGGCGAGCAGGAGCGGCATTTCCGTACATCGAGACGAGGCTCTTCAGGGCGCCGACGGCCGGAGAGATTTCGCCCTCGAGGTTGAGCCCGGAGAGGTTGCTGCAAGGCATTGGATGAAAACACGGCGTCAGCGACCGGAGACACCGCGGTGGCGCGGCGGGGGAGCAAAAGGGGCGGAGAGTTTAAACGGGGCGGCCGGCGGGCGGTGTGAATCTTACAGCGCGGCGACAGCGAAGGTGACGTTGTCGCAGAGGACGCCGCGCCAGGAGCAGTGGTCGTCTCCGGACCAGTCGTAGAGCACGTTGCCGACGTTGCGGAACGACTTCTTCACCTCCAGCAGCGCCGCCCCTGGAGGACGAGACGGTGTAAAACCATTAACCATAGCAGCATTAGCAGAAGAAAATGGCCGCAAAAACAGATTAAATGAAGATCACAACAAAAGGCGGAGCTGCCCCGAAAAACAAGATCACCGTATTTGGTTAGAAAAGAAAAAACAGCGAAAAAAGATGAGCTGCCCAAGATGGTAGCAATGATCTTTCTTCGTCTTCACGGCAAGAAAAGCTTCTCGGCTCGGCACAATACTACAAGAACATGGGATTTGGAAAGGGAGAAAACAGGGCCGCGCCGAGGAATAAAGCGAGGGGTACTAGGATTATTCCCGGTGGTTAGCAATGTGCTTGTCAGTCCGGCCAAGAACATTGTGCCGCAAAACAAGCACATATATAAAGGCCAGAGGAAAGCAAGCTCGTGCTAGTACACATCTGAACGACTCTTGTACCACAGAGAGTGCAAGATTAGCGCGTGTCCAAACTCCAAACCATCCGTTTTGAAACAGAATAAGGCAGAGGAAAAGGCAGCTTGGAACAGGGTAGTGGATAGAGCAGAGCAGGAAGAAGATCCATCTCGGTTCGAAACACCTGGTGAACTATGCTGCTAGCCCGTGGCTACCGCTCCGAAATAGTAGCGGCATCAAAAAAGGGAAGAGACGGTGGGAGGAGGAGGAGGGGGCGCCACTCGCCGGGATTAGTATAGGACTGTTAGGCCTGGGTTACGGCAATAAAAAATGCGGCCGAAGCAGCGGAGGATCCCCGGATGCCTCCCAAAAGCTCGTAGAAGTCCTTGCAGCGCTAATAAAATACTGGTCCTAACCGAACCAAATCCCCCTGATCGAGCCTCCGCTCCCCGGCCCGGCGCCCAGCCCGAGCAATAAAGAAGGAAGATGCCGACGGGAAAGGAACCAACCGTCGTCCGCGGCGGCGCCGGCCGCGAGGAGGAGGAGGAGCGAGGCAATGAGCGCGCCGTACGCCGCCGCCGCCGTCGCCGCCATGGCCGGTGGTACGAAGGTGCGAAGAGTCACCGTCCGGGCAGTGGCATTTACGGGGGAGATGCCGGGAGAGAAGAGGAGAGGTACGGCGTCCGAAGCTCGCGTGGCGCTGTTGCAACTGGTGGGCAGCGGAGTGAAGTGCGTTCCCGGTTGGTTTCTCGGGCTCCGCTTTGGCTGGCGAGCGAGGGAGAGAGGGAGCACTGGCTCGCTCGCGCGGAAGGATGGCCGGGATGGCCGCTCGCTGCTCGCTGCGGCTGCCGGCTCAGTGACAG
>NC_057812.1:124226256-124236842 GCF_018294505.1 Triticum aestivum
AGTACTGGCGCTAGCTCGGAGCTCTAGGGAGGTTCCTTGTGGGGGTGGTGGAGAGAGAGGAGGGACGGGGGATGGACACTGAGAGGTCACGTCGCTGTCGCCGTCGTCGTTTTTTCTCTCTCTGTCTGGTTGGTCTAGCTAGAGGAGGAGTAGGACTCGAGTCGCACAGTGGGGGGGTGTGGCGCCGTGGTGGAGCTCCTCCATGACATGTGGGGCCCGGCGGATCAATGCTCGCCGGGGTAAATCCTGCAAACCGGGGCCCGCAGCATCACTGGGGTGAAACTAGAGGTACTAATAATTTCAAAAAAAAAGAGGTACTAATAATTTCAGCATTTTAAAAAAAACAGAGAGGATAGGGGAAAACGGATGATTGAAATGCCATGTCCATTTGAAATTCTAGAGGATTTTGATTCGTTTAGTTGTGTTGTCCGATAAACTGAATGCTCCTTTCAAGAGTTTTGAGTGAATGGCAAATTTTATATGAAATAGCTCATGTGACGGTGCGCCCAACTGATTCACCGTTTTGGAAAGGGTTGATGAGAGTCAAGCCCCTCTTCTTTAACAGGACAAAAATCTTAGTTGGTGATGGAGCTACTACGAGGTTCTGGGAGGATACGTGGCTAGGAGAAACACCTCTGGCACGTCAATATCCCACACTGTATAACATTGTTCAACGTCGAGAAGTATACGTTGCAAATGTCTTACAGTCAACGCCTCTCAATATTAGCTTCCGGAGGACACTAGTGGGTGAACGATGGGAGGCATGGCTTCATCTTGTACGACGGCTGATGGATGTCCAACTGTCTCAGGATCCAGATAGGTTGTTTTGGAAATTGACAAAGGACGGTAGGTTCTCGGTTAAATCCATGTATCTGGATGTCATTAATACTAGTGTCATTCCTTGCTCCAGACATGTCTGGAAAGTTAAGGTACCTTTGCGAATTAAAGTGTTTATGTGGTTTGTGCATAAAAAAGTAATTTTGACAAAGGATAATCTGGCAAAACGCAATTGGGTGGGTTCTGCTAGATGTAGTTTCTGCGATTGTAATGAAACTATCAGGCACCTCTTTCTGGATTGTCCACTGGCTAAGCTTCTTTGGCGTTCGATTCATATTGCCTTCAATATTATTCCACCTACTTCTATCAATATGTTGTTTGGAACATGGCTTGATGGGGTAGACTTGGTTTTAGCAAGACTCATTCATGTTGGCGCGTGTGCCTTGTTATGGGCAGTATGGAACTGCAGAAATGATTTGGTTTTTAACAGAGCAACGAACTTTCATTTTTTGCAGGTTATCTTCAGGGCCACAGCGTTGATCCGTATGTGGTCGCTACTCACTCCGATGGAGGACAGGGGGCATTTGGCTACTGCGTCTACCCGATGGGAGATGGTAGCCGGGGTTATTTTCAACCGGTTTGGATGGCGGTCATGTAATAGGATAGGCATGTAGTGCTCCTATTTTTTGCCAGCCGGTTGTGGCTTTATGTTTACGCTCGTCGGAGCGGCTTGTCGTCTTTTTTACTTTAAACCTGCTGAAGACTTTGTGACACTCTCTATTTTAATATTATGAGCCGTATGCATCTTATTGATGCAGAGGCTGGGGTTGCACCCCTTTTCAAAAAAAAATGTATTGCAAAATGAAATCATATGGAAACTACATATACTTAGGATCCAGTCCCCCCCCCCCTCCGCCCCCTTTATGTGTCAAAAACAATCTTATATTATATGACGGAGGGAGTAGAACCGAAAAGGTTTATATAGACATATAAAAATGCAAAATAGTACTCCTTCCGTCCCAAAATTTAAGATCACATGGCATGCCAACCAAACAGCAATCACTCGAGCAAACGAGCAGCCAAATAATATCTTCGTCTCGAGATCCTCTTGGACATACGAATCAAAATGAATATTTGGATATTTTCCTCCTTTCCGAGAAAAAAAACTCGAGATCCACTACACGGGTAGCACTTATCCAAATCTCCAACTATATGCCTTACCATAATAAATCTCTCGCCATCCGACCTATCAGTGCCTCATACACTACCCTTTATCTACTTATAATCGCCGCGGTCATCCCCCTTTGTTTTGCCTATATGGTAACCATTTTAACACATATAGTTTACACACTTGCATATCGACCCATTCTCTCGCACGGAGCGACTAAACCACCTATATAACTCTGCTCCCACGACCATTGTGCTAGTATGTATACTCTTTCGCCCTTGATAGGTTCTCCCAAAGTGAAAATGATCGGCCCAACATGACTCTTCACCTTGGATCTCTAAACTCACCTCGCGATCTCCTTGTGCCACCTCCTGACTACCCTGCCCCCGTCGTCGACGGAGTGAAATCGCTACATGTATAGGAGTTTCATCAATGGCGACAACAAGATCACCATAGCTGAAAGAGTAAGGCAAATAGTCACTGTGTCCAATAAAGTGTCATTTTAGTCGCTCGGGTGGTTATTTCATCAGGTACACCGTGTGATGGTGTCCTGGACTAGGGGTACTAACCTAGTCGGCTCATGTTTCTTGGATTGGGCCGATGGGTCCTCATTCATTCTCAAGAAGGACTTCGGAGGTTGTACGCAGGGGGCGTGATCGAGACTACATCTATCGAAGACTTGTCGTATACACCAAGATTTCTCCTGCCGCCCATTACCTAGATACCGACCCTGTGACCCTAGATAACCCACCTGGCGTATTATAATCCAAGGGGTTTAGCCCGTAGGGGGGACATCAATGCAATATCATTCACCTAGCCATATAATCAGACCATATTTTACGATCTCGAGGTAGATCAACTCTGTACTGGATACATCTATATCAATATAAACAAGAGCAAAACGTTGGGTTTTACCTTCATTAAGAGGGCCGAAACCTGGGTAAACATCGTCTCCCTATTCATGTTACCGCCTGTCCGGAATCCATAGCTCGGGACCCCCTACCCCGAGGTCTGCCTGTTTTGACCGACATTGTGGTATAAATATACAAATATGATATCCTCTTACGTTTCCAATCAAATATATACTATTGTCCAAATTTAAATATAATTATCATAGAAGATGCATGCAAAATCTATTTTTTTTACTATTTTTGTGAACTAAAGGGGGCAATAGCAATAATAGAATCAAAGACATAAATTTCAATGCCTATAGTGTTAATCTATCAAAGGATTCCATGCAAAAACAAAAATAATCAAATGTCAAGGCCCTCTTCGACTTGTAGGATTTTTCAGGAATAAGAAAAACATGGCAATATAGTATCATGTCCTCTTGTGTTCTATAGGAATTCAAAGCTACGGGTATGTGGATGCAACAGTGTTTGATAGCACAAGAAAACATTTTTAAAAAATGAAAACAAAGAAATCCCATGAAGATTTTTGAGTGAATTGATTTTTTCTCCAAAATATAATAAAATGAATCCCATGGGAAAAAATTCAATGGATCCCAGTTCTTTTGTGACTCTGTGAATCGAAGGAGCCCAAGGCTGGTCATAGTAGGGAGTAACTTATACTACACTAATCTAAGAGCAACTCTAGCAGACCCTGCAAAACGCCGGCCCGTAGAACGCGTTTGCAGTTCGCGCAAAACAACTTTTGCGGGCTGGCGCGAGCTGGCACAGATGCAGACCCCGCAAACGGATCCGTAAAAAAGTATATTTGCGGAATATGTTTTTTTACGGCTCGGCTATGCGGGTTCTGCTCGGACACCACGGTGACGACCCGCAAACAGATAAATTGCAAATCTCGCATTTGACATGGGATTTCACAAACAAGTTTAAATTCAAACGACACAGACAGTTTTACGCGTAAATAGAAGCCAGGTTCATTACGGCTAACGCAAAAAAGGGCCCTGCAAAAGGTTTGCGCCCATGTCCGGCATCATCTTGATCGATCTTCACTCCGCGCCATCGAGTCCACCTTGGGGTTCATCGGCGCCACCGAGTCCACCTCCGGCGCTTGTTTCAACTCCCGCACCGAAATCATCCACATTGCCACCATATGGAGCGGAGAAAACATCACCGGAACTGTAGCACGAACCGGCCGATGCCACTATTCTTCTCTTCAAGATTTCCCTCCTTGTCATATCATGCCATGTTTTGGTGAGATCGTCCATGTCATTGCGGTTCATTGACATGATCTTGTTCTCTTCGGCGAGCAACATGGACATTGATTTATTTTCGGCGGCTCGTGCTCTTCTCTCCTCGATGACAGCTTTACGCAACCCCTCTTCCTTGAGCAACTGCCACTTTTCGTGCTTCTCCTTCGCCTTCTTCTCGGCTAACTCTTTCTTGATCTCCAACGATTTCAACAACATCAACTCGTTGGATTGCAACATGGCATCAATCTTCTCCCTCAAGCTTGATGCTTCTTGCTCTCTCTTCATCTTCTCCTTAGTCTTCTTGTCATCGTCGGGCTTGTGCAAAATTCTTGGGCCATCATCATCCTCATCTTCATCCATATTTGTAAGTGAGCCTCTCTTTGGTGGGGATTCTTTGTCGATCAACTTCCACTTCTCGCACTTTTGGAGCAACTCCCAACAATGCTCTAGTTTGAAAAGTTTGCCTTCCGAAGCTTCCATGTCCTTGTATCTATGTTGAGCAATCTTTTCCTACACAATGTGAACAAAGTGATCCAATCACTTCTCATGGTGCAATATGATGGTGCACAATTTGAACAAAGGCAAAACAAACTCACATGGTCGGACTCCACGGTGCCACTTGGAGGTGCATTGCGTACTTGCTCCAAGCAAGCTGCCCAACGGCTGCACATAGGATTGATGTTATCCCAACGCCCTTGAAGCGACCGAAATGTGCGTGGAGTCCTATTGGGATACTTTGTCATAATGTGGAAGTATTGATCTTTGATCCTTTGCCAATATCTCTTGGAAGTTTGAGATGTACCCGTGCATGCATCAAGAGACACCGCACTCCATGTTTGAATCAAAGCTTGATCTTTCAAGATCGTGTAGTTCTTCGATCTTATGCTTTTTCCCAGTTTTTGCTTGCGATTGCTCAAACGCTTCCGCTTCGATCTCCTCCAATTCGTCCGCACAATCATGATCATCCACGTCGGCTTCCGTTTCATTGTACTCGAATGGTTCGAAAGGGGCTTGATCAATGTCAACCGCGTTCGTGTCCAACAAGTTCATGAACTCAGTTGTTCCATTGTTTGAACCACCGCTGTAGCGAACGATAACAAGTCACACGCTATCGAGAATAATGGCGAAAAATGAAAGGGAATTGCCAAGACCGAAGGCGCATACCTTCCGGCCATTTCGTCGAACACCTCGCTCGCGGGGGGAGCGGCATCGTTGAACGGCATCGCCGGAGCATCTCCTTGCGGCGGGATGGAGCGAGAGGTTGAAGAAGGTGGCTTCTTTGAAGCCGGAACCTTCCTCCGCTTTACGCACGCGACCTTGCCGACCTTTGCCGCTGGCCGGGATCGCGCTGCCGCGTTGGCGCCCGGAGCGCGGACCATCGCGGCAGGGGCGGCCGGATTCCCGCCCTCCACGACAACGTTGCCCTGCCGCTTGCGTGCAGGCGCGACTTGGGCTTGGGCGACGGCGGCAGGGCCAACTTGGCCGGCGACGAGATCCGCCCGAGCGGATTGGGTGTGGTCGACCTCGACGGTGACGGGGGACAGCAGGGGGTCGTCCATGGTGGCGATGGACGGCCGGGAAAGAGCAGCCGGAACTTGCGGAGTGGGGGCAATGGTGGCGGAGGGTGCGGGGAGCAGGAAGGGCCGCGCGGAAACGTCCCTCCCGCCAAATCTCGCGCGGGATAGGGGTTGAGCTCGGGTCGGCCTCCCAGCCCGTGAAGATAGAGGTTGGGGGAGAAGATTTGCCACGCCCCGCAAAAAAATTTGCGGGCCGGGGCGGGATGCGGAGTCTGCTCGTGCAGATTTTCTGGTCGCGACCCGCAACTTGGCGGTTATTTTGCGGGCCGAAGCGTTTTGCGGGGCCTGCCAGAGTTGCTCTAAGGGGCTGTTTGGTTTGTGACTAATTTTGCCAAAGATTGCGACACCTAAGGTTAGGCAAGTTTGACCAACTTAGATGAGTGTTTGGTTCAAGCCACACCTTAGACAAGCCACACTTGGGTCCCACATGGCATACACACAAAAAGTGTGGCAAGATTCCCTTAGGCTTGCCAACTTGTAGCTCTCATTTTGATGAACTAACCTTAGGCAAGTTTTGCAAAAATGTGTGGTAAAGTATGGCAATACTAGTCCTAGAACCAAACATCCCCTAAGTTAGTATACCTGCATAGTGCAAAATAACATATTAGTAGTGTCATAGATGAGTTCATTTATTAAATTGTAGACTCATCCTATCTCAAAAAGTGCTATGTTATACTCCCTCCGTTCCAAAATATAGCGCGTCCTCGGTTTCCGTGCTTCAACTTTGACCATTAATTTAATCAACAAGACCGACTGCGGCGGGCGAAAAAATTATACCAATAAATTCGTATTTAAAAAAAGTTTTTAATTATATAATTTTTGATCCCGCCGCAGTCGGTCTCGTGGGTTAAATTTATGGTCAAAGTTGAACCTCGAAAAGCGTGGGCGCGCTATATTTTGGAACGGAGGGAGTACTCCTAGTAACATTATGTTACTCTAAACATCTCTCCTCGTTAACTACATGTTACATAAACACAATTATCTTGGAATGCGTCATGTTACTTAAGTTACTCCACTATGACCAGGGTAAGTGGGCGCGAGCACGTGGCTCTAAAGAAACCCAAGCCAGTCGAAGATTTTTGGCCAACGAACGAAGCGCGGGCCCCACGTTCCAAGACGCTGCCCTACATGTCAGCCCTCCATGATTGATCCAACACGAAACGTGATGTTCAGCAGGCCGCTGCAGCATATTGTCAGGGCCGCTTTCCCTCCTTTTATCTCCCTCAGTCCCTCTCCCTTTGTTTTTTTCCTTCTTTGATTTATCCCTCCCTCGCCCGTTTATTCCCCTCTTTGGTTCTTTTGGGGATTGGCTTCAGAAGAAACTTTTCATGTAAATATGTGAAATCCACGGTGAAAAAGATCGCTGCGACAAAATGCCAGGAATCCGTTGTGCTCGCACAGTGGTGATGTGCTACTGTTGTGCAGTCGAGGCGATCTGTACGTAGTGTCGTGGCGATGCTTAGCAGCAGTGGGCAGGGGATGGTGTGTGCGTTCATGGCTAAACATGGCGGTGTGGGATGGCAGCGGCGTGCGTGCCATGTGACGGTGTCACCTGTGGGGTTGGGTTTCAGTGTAGTTGTACGCTGGTTATACAGTGTGCGTGCACTGTAGGGTGTAGGGAGCAAGTATCGGAGCTCCATAGTCGCGGTCTTGCTCTAGCCGATTCATGATATCCTGAGAAGAAGAAGAACTGGATTAGCCTGGTTGTTTGTTCTTGAGGTCTGCTACATGGCTGTTCTGAAGGATCAGTCACTTGCTTAGTCTCGTGAAGCTGATTGTTTGTCCCAGCGCGTGTCTAGCGAAGCCGGTAGTCTGTCCCAGCACAACTCCGTCGCCTTGCAAAGTGTTGTGATCGATTTTCTGTCTCGGCGCAACTCGGTTGCCTTGGAAGGTGTTGTGATCGGTTTTCTGTCCCATCGTATCATTCTGATTACGGTGGATTTGGTCGTCTGCTAAATCAACTAGTTCCGAAAGGGGAGGGCTCCTTGGAGGAGTGCTGCCGGACCTACTGAGTTACTTACTGTGGAACTTCTGGGGGGCGGGGAACCGCCAGACAAGGCAATCTTCTGAGGTACTACCGCCCGACCGACACGGTACTACCGTGGAGTGGTTCACTGGGCGCTTCATGCTCCAGATATGCACCAGAGCGGTACTACCGGGCCTTGCGCGGTACTACCGCTTGGGGCGGGGCGAGTGGGGTATGTATCGGGCAGGGGGAGTTTCTACTCCCCCTACCCGTTCAGTTTGCCCCATCCCCTCGTCCTCTCCTCTCTTAGGCGACTCTCCAAGCACCGGAGGCTCGCCGCCGGGCCGCCGGATTCAGGCCGGCTCCCTCGTTTTCGTCCGGTGGGATCCTTCCCCACCCTCTCCTCGTGCCATGGATGCCGGTATTGCCCCCGTTCTTCTCTCTCTTTGTTCTCCTTCTTGGATCTAGGTTTTGGGGCTATACTCGTTGCATCCCTCAATTTAGTTGTTGAATCGAGGCTTAGGAAGGACTTGGGAGACTGCTAGACTAGGGTGTTTGTCGATTAGGTGTAGAAATATGATCTTGTGCATCTCCGGTAGTACCGGATCTTGCCGCGGTAGGTGTCAGCCCGCTGACAACCGCTCCAGCGGTACTACCATTGTACCCTAGCGGTACTACCGCTCTGGTGCATGGTACTACCGCCCTGAGATGCCATTACTCCTATTTCTATACCTAATTCTCTTTTTGGCCATCGTTTTTCCATGGCTTATGTTCTCTTGCTTTTTGTGGCCTTTGTGTGCGTGTGCTTTCAGGTGGTAGCAGCTCCGGGCATCAGGCTCGTCACAGGAATCCAGACCGTGCAACAGGTTCCAAGCGCTTTTGCTCGTCAGATGCTCCGGAGTCTGCTGGTGGTGGTGGTGAGGGTGTCTCTTCTGAGACGCCAAAGCGCAAGGCCAAGGTTCCAACATCAAAGATCTCCGCTAGAAGCAAGCCTGCTAATCTGATGTCTGCCATGGAGTTTTGCACCAAGAGGAAGCACAATCCCTATCATGTGGTTCAAGAGCCTGCTCTTCAGAGGCGTCCATTTTGGAACAGGTTTCAACAGTCAATCTACCACGATGTCTTGAAGAAAAAGAAGAACTTGTTTGTGAAGGTCAAGTCTATCGATCTCACACACATGGAGAAGGACCTGCCATACTTTGGGAATGCTCTGCAGAGGTGTGAGGAGTTGGACATCAAGAAGATCATCACCTTCAACAAAGACTTTGATGCCGAGCTCGTGGTCCAGTTCTTTGCTACCGTTCACTTTGGGCATGATCCGGCCCGTACTCTGTCTTGGATGACCAATGGTCGTCGTCTGTCCGCACCATGGAAAGATTTCATGGTCAGCTTGACGTACAATGATGAGGGTGCCCAGACCCCACTTGTGTTTCGCCCTCATAAGGAGATTGTCGCTACTCTCAAGGAAAAGCTTTGGCCCTATTCTACCAGGAAGGTGTCTGAGACTGGAAATATTTCTTATGAGCTCTGGCCCTTTCTAGACATCATGCATCAGATCTTCCGGAACTCCCTATTCCCTCGGATTGGCAACTTGGATCAGGTGCACTCTTACCTTGTGGACATGCTTATGTTCTATCAAGAACATCAAGGCTCTCAGCAGGTGCTGGATGTGTCACATGTGATGTGGTCTGAGCTTCACTCTGCTGTCATGGAGCGCAAGTGCATCATCTATGGCCCCTATCTTATGCAGCTTATAGAGGACACTTGGGCATCCCAGTTTCCATATGAGGAGCTTGTCACAGACAACATGGTGTCTCATGACACTATCGAGCTGCGTCAGAAGGAGAAGTGGAGTTCGTCTACTCCGGCACCTCCTGTGCAGGAGACTGTCCTATCTGATGATGAGGAGGAGGATGAAGATGGGCCGGAGTATGAGCCCCCATCTGAGGAGCCCTCTTGGGCAAAGAAACTCAAGGAGAAGATGAAGCGTTTGTTCTACTTCCAGGCGAAGGGCCAGTACAATGCTCAAAAGGAGGCCAAGATGGCTCGTCGTCGTGACAAGGCCATTATGAGACAGGTTGGCCTTGAGGTTGCTGATGGCTCTGAGGAGCGGATCACTGATGAGGAGTCTTGGATTAGAGTGCATTGCCCATGGTCTGACACTGAGGAGGACACCGGAGTTCGCTCTTATCCCCGTACTGCAGAGGCCTCTAAGGAGGAGGAGGAGGAGGAGCATGACTGGTGATGCCATGGAGACCTACTACAATCATGGGTCGTGTTGTCCCTTTTGGTGTCTTGCTGCCAAAGGGGGAGAGTTAGGGATTTGCCTTAGGTCTTGTGTTGGCGTGCGTGTTCTCGTGTCTCGTGTTCGTGTTTTTGTGTCTCGTGTTTGTTGTGTTCGTTCGTTTTCGTTCGCTTTCTTTCGGCTGTGAGCAAGACCATATGGTGTAAGACATATGTGAACTACCCTATCCTATCTACTTTAGTTTCAAGTACCCTATTATATTGTGAGAGGCTTCATCCTCAGCATTTATATTATTGCCCTCATGCTCGTCCTTGCTTAGTTGTACTTGTTGTTATTTTCTTATGCAAGGATGTTGCCTGCCTACAAAATATAGGCGGAGTTTGATCCCAAAGCTGTGCACATAGCATTTCATGCTAATTCCTTGGTGCACACTGATACGTCTCCAACGTATCTATAATTTTTGATTGCTCCATGCTATATTATCTACTGTTTTGGACATTATTGAGCTTTATTATCCACTTTTATATTATTTTTGGGACTAACCTATTAAACGGAGGCCCAGCCCAGAATTGATGTTTTTTTACCTATTTCAGAGTTTCACAGAAAAAGAATATCAAACGGAGTCCAAAAGAAATGAAACCTTCGGGAACGTGATTTTCGGAACGAACATGATCTAGGAGACTTGGGCCCTACGT